>NC_135807.1:138068489-138253844 GCF_964213995.1 Mustelus asterias
ACACTCACTCTCACACACACACACACTCACACACACTCTCACACACACCCACACTCACACACCCTCACACTCACACACACTCACACACACACACTCACACACACATTCACACACACTCACACACACACTCACACACACACACACTCTCTCTCTTACACACACTCACACACACTCTCACACTCACACCCACACTCTCTCTCAAACACACACATACTCACACACTCACACACACCCACACTCACACGCCCTCACACACACACACACTCACACCCACTCTCACACACACACACTCACACACACTCTCACACACACCCACACTCACACACACACACTCACACTCTCACACACACACACACTCACACACACACACACACACTCACACACACACACACACACACACTCAGTCACACACACACACACACTTTCACACACTCACACACACACGCACACTCACACACTTACACACACTCATACACCCACACTCTCTCACACACATACTCACACACCCTCTCACACACACACCCTCACACACACACACACACCCTCACACACACTCACACACCCACACTCTCTCACACACACTCACACACACACATATTCACACACACACTCACACACACACATACTCACACACACACTCACACACACACCCACTCACACACTCACACACGCACTCACACACCCACACACACACTCTCACACTCACACACACACACACTCACACACCCTCACACTCACACACGCACTCACACCCACACACACTCACACACACACACACACTCTCTCTCACACACACACACTCACACACACTCTCACACTCACACCCACATTCACCCACTCTCTCAAACACACACATACTCACACACTCACACACACTCACATGCCCTCACACACACACACACTCACTCTCACACACACACACACTCACACACACTCTCACACACACCCACACTCACACACCCTCACACTCACACACACTCACACACACACACTCACACACACATTCACACACACTCACACACACACTCACACACACACACACTCTCTCTCTTACACACACTCACACACACTCTCACACTCACACCCACACTCTCTCTCAAACACACACATACTCACACACTCACACACACCCACACTCACACGCCCTCACACACACACACACTCACACCCACTCTCACACACACACACTCACACACACTCTCACACACACCCACACTCACACACACACACTCACACTCTCACACACACACACACTCACACACACACTCACACCCTCACACACCCTCACACTCACACACACTCACACACACACTCACACACACACTCACACACTCTCACACACACTCTCACACACACACACACACACACAGACACTCACACACACTCACACACACACACTCTCTCACACACACTCACACACACACTCACACTCACACCCACACTCACACACACACACTCTCTCACACACACTCTCTCACACACACTCACACCCACACTCACACACACACACACTCTCTCACACATTCACACACAGTCACACACCCCCACTCTGTCTCAAACATGCACATACTCACACCCACACACTCACACCCACACACTCACACCCACACTCACACACTCACCTTAATATTTCTTCAGCATTTTGATCAGTGTGGTGTTTTTTGCCAGAATGTGAAGCTTCCTGACGCAGAGTTCCAGCGCTGAGTCATCGCCCAGTGCTTCAGAAAGTGGCTATTCTTCGTGAGACCAGTGTGTGAACCCTGGGCGACCACAGAGTGAGTCGCTGTCACACACTCCCATTGGCAATAAGGCCCACCAGACAGCAAGCCTGCGTGGGAGGCCTAACCCAGGGACACTGAGATGAACCCCACAATGTCTGACTGAGACTTGGTCATGTGTAAGGATCAGGGGACATGGAATCAGGCCAGATGGATGGGGTCAAGATATAGATCAGCACGATCTAATTGAATGCCAGAATGCCAGGCTCAAGGGACTAAATGGCCTCATTTTCCTGTGTGGCAGGCTCAAGGGTCTGTGTGGCCCCCTCCTGTTCCTGTGTAGCAGGTGCAAGGGGCTGAATGGCCTCCTCTTCCTGTGTAACTGGTTTGAGGGGCTGAATAGCCCCCTTCTGTTTCTGTGTAACAGGCTCGAGGGGCTGAATGGCCTCCTCCTGTTTCTGTGTAACAGGCTCGAGGGACTGAATGGCCTCCTCCTGTTTCTGTGTAACAGGCTCGAGGGGCTGAATGGCCTCCTCCTGTTTCTGTGTAACAGGCTCGAGAGGCTGAATGGCCTCCTCCTGTTCCTGTCTTCTTTGAACAGTTGTCTCAGTACAAAACAGGAATGAATCTGAGCTCTTCCTGGTCCAAATGATGTGAAGTACACTCGACAACATAATGTGTAGGATCTTGTTGTGTTCTTTATATTTGCTAATATTTAATAATTTCCGTTTTCTGTTTCTGTGAACTACTCTCTCATTAGGGCGGCACGGTAGCACAGTGGTTAGCACTGCTGCTTCACAGCTCCAGGGACCTGGGTTCGATTCCCGGCTCGGGTCACTGTCTGTGTGGAGTTTGCACATTCTCCTCGTGTCTGCGTGGGTTTCCTCCGGGTGCTCTTGTTTCCTCCCACAGTCCAAAGATGTGCGGGTTAGGTTGATTGGCCAGGTTAAAAATTGCCCCTTAGAGTCCTGGGATGTGTAGGTTAGAGGGATTAGCGGGTAAATATGTAGGGGTAGGGCCTGGGTGGGATTGTGGTCGGTGCAGACTCGATGGGCTGAATGGCCTCCTTCTGCACTGTAGGGTTTCTATGATTTTAAAGGAAAAAGATATATTGCATGCGAATAAATGATTTATAAGCATACACTGGAGTATTGCCTGCAGTCCTGGTCACCACACGACCAGAAGGATGTGGACACTTTGGAGAGAGTACAGAAAAGGTTTATCAGGATGTTGCCCGGTTAAGAGGGTATTAGCTATGAGGAGAGATTGGACAAACTTGATTTGTTTTCATTTGAATGTTGAGGCTGAGGAGTAACCTGAAAGAAGTTTACAAAATTATGAGGGGCATGGATAGAATGGATAGAGTCTTTTCCCAGGGTAGAAATGTCAATTATTAGGGGAGATACGATTAAGGTAAAAGTGGGAAAGTTTAAAGGAGATGTGAGAGGCAGGTTGTTTACACAGAGGATGCTAAGTGTCTGGAATGTGCTGCCAGATGAGGTGATGGAAACAGATATAATAGCAACGTTTAAGAGGCACTCTGATAGATACATGAAAAGGCAGCGAATAGAGGGATATGGGCCATGGCGAGGCAAAAGGTGTTTAGTTTAGAAAGGCAAAGGGCCTGTTCCTGTGCTGTACTGCTCTTTGTTCTTTGTTGGGTCCAGGTGCTGAACCAAACCTCGAGGCTCGAAATTCAACTCCTGGAAAATTCCTTGTTTACCTACAAGCTGGAGAAACAGCTCCTTCTTCAGACCAACGAGATCTACCGGCTACAGGATAAGAACAGGTAGGTTCAGACTAACCTCGAACTGCCTCAGCGACGGGGACAGGGTGCGAGGCTCTCACTCCTGAATCAAAGCGGGAGGTCCCGGCGGGGAGGGGAGGGAGGGGAGGTATCTCCCCCCCCCCCACCATCTGCACCCCCACCCCCCCAACACCCTGGGCTCTCAGCACCAGACAGCCAAGAGCCAATCTGCAGCCTCTGATAATTGGGCAGGTTCCTCATTCACCAATACAAGATTAGCTTTTCCGCCCCCCCTGCCGGGATCAGGAGGTTGGAGGTTGTATTCCCTGATCTCTTTGGAAGAAAATATTGTGTTATCGTTGTATCGATCGGTTATTGAAGTACAGATAGTGCAGGTGGAATATCCATTGCCAGCTTTCCCTGAGTCTACATTACTGTAAGAAGTCTCACAACATCAGGTTAAAGTCCAACAGGTTTATCTGGTAGCACGAGCTTTCGGGGTGTCGCTCCTTCATCAGGTGAGTGAAGAGTTACCAAGCAGACTCAATGGGCGATAGCTGCCAAAGCACCTGGTTGGCTGCAACACTCTCTCTCATCTGTATCTCAGAGAGATTTATTTAAATATGTGGATCCTTGACATTTTTTTTGCAAGCCTATGCATGATCATTTAAAGGGGCCACTTTGCTCCCTGGTTGCCCCGGGGCCTTGCGGGTTCCTGCGCCGGTATGCAGTTTACAAAGCTCCAGCCCCACCGACCAACCAGCAGGACAGAGAGGAAAAGAAAAAGTTTCCTTTCTATAGCACCTTCCCAAACTTCACACTGCCCAAAGCGTTTGACAGCCAATGGAGTACTTCAGAAACATAGTCACTATTGTAATGTGGCAGCCACTTGGTGCACAGCAAGATCCCACACTGAGCAAGTAAAGTTTATTTATTAGTGTCACAAATAGGCTTACATTAAGGCGGGGGGGGGGGGGGGGCACTTAATGTTTCATCAATGTTTCGGCTCCCTATACACGCCAGATTCCATTCCCTGACCCCACCCTCAGTTAAAATCGGCCAGTGGTTATATTTATAGTACACACACTGAAGGAGGCTATTTGGCCCATCGTGCCTGTGATAGCTCTTTGAATGAGCTATCCACTTACTCCGACTCCCCCTGCCCTTTGCCCTACAGCCCTGTAAACATCCCACTTTAGGTCTTAAAACAATTCCTTTTTGAAGGTTTGTATTGAATTCTCTTCCCCCTCCTTCAGGCAGCACCTCCCAGATCACTGGATCATTTTGCTCCAAATCCCACCATCCCACCCCCTCCCCCCATCCTCAGTCTTTTAGCCAATCACCTTCAATCTGTGTACGCTGGCTCACCGACCAATCCGTGAGAATTTTGAGGAGTTGATGAGATTGGTTAAATAGAGTGATGTCGTGTTGTCCTGGAGGCTCTGAGGGGCATGATGTGGAGATGCCGGCGTTGGACTGGGGTTAACACAGTAAGAAGTTTAACAACACCAGGTTAAAGTCCAACAGGTTTATTTGGTAGCAAAAGCCACACAAGCTTTCGGAGCTCTAAGCCCCTTCTTCAGGTGAGTGGGAATTCTGTTCACAAACAGGGCATATAAAGACACAGACTCAATTTACAGAATAATGGTTGGAATGCGAATGCTGCGAGACTGATGGGGTCTATTTTGGTGGTGGGGCAAAAATTAAGCCCTCGGCTGAGAACCTCGATTTCATCTGGTTGAAGTGTGTAGTCGGACAAGGAAACATGAGAAACTCGGCATCACCACCAGCAGCAACCAAGCCTCCCCCGGTACCACAGTAGAAAACAGTACCACTGCGGGGAAGTCCATTGTCAACTTGTCCGACTACACACTTCAGCCAGATGAAATCGAAGTTCTCAACCGAGGGCTCAATTTTTGCCCCACCACCAAAATAGACCCCATCAGTCTCGCAGCAGACTTGATCAGCTGTAAGATTCGCATTCCAACAATTATTCTGTAAATTGAGTCTGTGTCTTTATATGCCCTGTTTGTGAACAGAATTCCCACTCACCTGAAGAAGGAGCTTAAGGCTCCGAAAGCTTGTAGCTTTTGCTACCAAATAAACCTGTTGGACTTTAACCTGGTGTTGTTAAACTTCTTGCTCTGAGGGAGGCCAGGGGAATTTTCAACCAGTCGTATTTCGGAGGAGTGGGGATGAGTGAAGTGACTTGGAGCTGAATGGGTTGAGTTGAACTGCGGGTCCATTCAGCCTGATTGTTGAACAGATCAGATAATGTTATTCTCTGGAGAGTCGGCTCAAAATGACAAACCATCACTGGCACTTGTGGAAGAGCCTTGTTGAAAACCCACATCTTTTCAACTCCTTTGTTGGTGTGTATAAGACCATCATCAGACCATCAGATATAGGACCAGAATTAGGCCATTTGGCCCATCGAGTCTGTTCTGCCATTCAATCATGGCTGATATTTTTATCATCCCCATTCTCCTGCCTTCTCCCTGTAACGGAACCCCCTATTGATCAAGAACCTATCCATCTCTGTCTTAAAGACACTCAATGACCTGGTCTCCACAACCTTCTGTGGCAAAGAGTTCCATAGATTCACTACTCTCTGGCTGAAGAAATTCCTCCTCATTTCAATTTTAAAGCAGCGTCCCTTCACTCTGAGGCTATGCCCTCGAGTTCTAGTCTCTCCCACTAGTGGAAACATCCTCTCCACGTCCACTCTATCTGGGCCTCTCAGTATTCTATAAGTTTCAATTATATCCCCCCTCATTCTTCAAAACTCCATCGAGTGTAGCTCAATATACCCACGAGGGAGAAAGGAATAGAGGGAGTTGAGGTGAAGTGGGATGGGAAGGGAATGAAGACCAGTACGGACCAGTAGGGCCGAGTGGCCTATTTCTGTGCTGTAAATTCTATATAATTGGTCTCTCTGGCCAGCCTGTTTTCTCCTAAATTCCGACGTTTGAAAGTAAAAGAAAAATAAACCTGAATTGAATGGTTTGAAGGGAGAAGGTTAGCCAGGACCTGAAGTCGTTTTTATTTCTAGAATCCACATCTATAACTCTCCCGACACTTGATGCCATTAATCAATCTGTCCTTTACGTTAATGAGCACAAGGGTAACGACGCAGGAATGTTTGGCAGCAGCGCTGAAATATTTCTGCTTTCTCTGTGAGTGTCATCTGGTTTCTCCAGTCTTAAAGACTCGGGACGGAACATCGTAACCGCACCATGAGAGCAAAGGGAACCGCGGCTCAAAGTTGTGGTGAGGGTAGTGGGTTGTATGGGAGAGAAGCAGGAGAGGGAGGAGGTCAGAGGGAGGGGGGAGGGGGGGGGGAGAGGTGCGTGGAGGGGGGTGTCCGGGTTTGAGATTCGGAGCTAATCTAGTTGCTCCTGTTCTGGTCGATGGCGAATGGAGTTGTGTCACAATTTGGAGCTCAGTGGCAGAGAAACACTTCCATGAAAAATTACCTTCTTAAAATACCACAGTTTTTTTGAAAAATTATTCCTCAGTTTCCTCAGATAGGGAAATATGATATTCCTTAATTAAAATTGGTACGTATCCAAGATCATTTAAGCAAGTTAGGGCATTATTCTGTCAGATGAGAGCATTTGTTAGTGATGTCATTCCGAAATTCTGGATTGGTACAGACTTTGAGATGCATGGCTGCTGCAGGACTCGAGCAGCTCTGGAACTTTCCTTCCTCTGCCCTCCTTTCCTTTCTCCCCAATGATAAATGACTAAAGCAGAAAGAATGCAGTCGCCGAGCATTGGAGAGGTTCCCTTGCCTTCAAAGAAAGGCTTGTATTTCTCCAGCACCTTTGCTGATCACAGGAAGCACCAGTGCGCTGCACAACCAACTAAGTACGTTTCTGAGCGGTGGCCGCTGCTGCAACGTGGGGAATGTGGCCGCCAATTTGTGCACAGCAAGATCCCACAAACAGTGATATGATAATGACCGGATAATCTGATTTCGAGACAGTAATCATCGGCAAAGAAAAAGTATCTGACAGTTTGGTTTCTTTGGAGAGGTGGAGGAAGTCTGTGGAGCTGAGTGCTGATATCACAGACAAAAAATGCAGCTTCTCCCCTCCCCCCCCCCCACCGCCCCGTCGCAAGTTTCCATGTTAAATACATATTTGTTTACAGATAAAATAAACACATTGCTCTTTGGATGTTTACATTGATGAAAATTATAGCCCTTTAATAGAATCACTCCACCCTGGAGCTGACAATTGAAATGCTGACCAAACTTGGTTCCATTACACTCGACGACAGACTGAAAAGTATTTTTTGAAACACGACAATGGTTTTGGCAATTATTGACTTCAGTTCATTTCATGAGTTGAGAAGAAGTTGTGAGGAACTGCCTCTCATGACATATTATCGACCAATCAGAGCGGACCCCTCATTACAGGCTCTCTTTCACTGTTATCTGTCATTCTTCTGATTGTGAATTCAGAGAGTTGGGGATTAAGCAGGTATTTCTGTCCTCGCTGTAGCAACTCCCCTACACCGAAACACAGGCGGAGCTCATTTTTTTGAAATGTTGATTTGATTTGATTTATTATTGTCATATGCGTTAATATACAGTGAAAAGTATTGTTTCTTGTGCACTATACAGACAAAGCATACCGTTCATAGAGAAGGAAAGGAGAGAGTGCAGAATGTAGTGTTACAGTCATAGCTAGGGTGTAGAGAAAGATCAACTTAATGTAAGGTAGGTCCATTCAAAAGTCTGACAGCAGCAGGGAAGAAGCTGTTCTTGAGTCGGTTGGTACGTGACCTCAGACTTTTGTATCTTTTTCTTGATGGAAGAAGGTGGAAGAGAGAATGTCCGGGGTGCGTGGGGTCCTTGATTATGCTGGCTGCTTTGCCGAGGCAGTGGGAAGTGTAGACAGAGTCAATGGATGGGAGGCTGGTTTGCGTGATGGATTGGACTTCTTTCACGACCTTTTGTAGTTCCTTGCGGTCTTGGGCAGAGCAGGAGTCATACCAAGCTGTGATACAACCAGAAAGAATGCTTTCTATGGTGCATCTGTAAAGTTGGTGAGAGTCGTAGCTGACATGCCAAATTTCCTCAGTCTTCTGAGAAAGTAGAGGCGTTGGTGAGCTTTCTTAACTATAGTGTCCGCATGGGGGGACCAGGACAGGTTGTTGGTGATCTGGACACCTAAAAACTTGAAGCTCTCGATCAATTAAGCGATATTTCTCTCCCTCGCTGTAGCACTCCCCTATACAATTCTAAACACAGATGGAGCTGATTTTGTGTGTCTCTCCCTATCTACCATGCAATGGAAGTGTTAATTTAAACATTGGGATGGTGAGATAATGCATTTTGTTTCTCTTTCACTCGATGTTCATCCAGGCTCAAATTACACATTCTCCTGTCTCAGAATAATAAAATACAAAAGGTGGATTGAAATTGATGAAGACCCAGGTGGGCGGGATTTTTGATTTGATTTATTATTGCCACATGTGTTAACATACAGTGAAAAATATCGTTTCTTGTGCGCTATACAGACAAAGCATACCGTTCATAGAGAAGGAAAGGAGAGAATGCAGAATGTAGTGTTACAGTCATAGCTAGGGTGTAGAGAAAGATCAACTTAATGCTTGGTAGGTCCATTCAAAAGTCTGATGGCAGCAGGGAAGAAGCTGTTCTTGAGTCGGTTGGTACTTGACTTCAGACTTTTGTATCTTTTTCCCGATGGAAGAAGGTGGAAGAAAGAATGTCCGGGGTGCGTGGGATCCTTAATTATGCTGGCTGCTTTTCCGAGGCAGCGGGAAGTGTAGACAGAGTCAATGGATGGGGGCTGGTTTGCGTGATGGATTGGGCTACATTCACGACCTTTTGTAGTTCCTTGCAGTCTTGGGCAGAGCAGGAGCCATACCAAGCTGTGATACAACCAGAAAGAATGCTTTCCATGGTGCATCTGTAAAAGTTGGTGAGAGTTGTAGCTGACATGCCAAATTTCCTCAGTCTTTTGAGAAAGTAGAGGTGTTGGTGGGCTTTATTGCCGGCAATGTGGGGGGGGGGGGGGGGACCAGGACAGTTGTTGGTAATCTGGACACCTAAAAACTAGAAGCTCTCGATCCTTTCTACTTCATCCCCATTGATGTAGACAGGGGCATGTTCTCCTTTACGCTTCCTGAAGTCAATGACAATCTCCTTTGTTTTGTTGACATTGAGGGAGAGATTATTGTTGCCGCACCAGTTCACCAGATTCTCTATCTCATTCCTGTACTCTGTCTCATTAGAGTGCATTAATAACGTAAATCATACCACAACATATTACACTGAAGGGAAATATATTTGCATCTGGGAATGAGTTAACTCACCCAGGTTACTACTGCCATAAATTGGGTGGGTTGAAAATTCTGCAAACTAATCTCTATTCTTGTAATAAGTCCTTGAAGGCAGAAGTCCCTTCACCAAAATCCCTTTATTTAAAGTCTGATAACAACGTACAGAGTGCTTTCAGTGAGCGGTCTACACTCGGAGTGCCAGAGGAACTGACACGCCTGGTTAAGTACAAAGCAAGAGGTTCCCTGATTAGCCCATCAGGGAGTTCATATTCTAACAGGCCCACCTCAGTTGGCTGATTAAGGTCATTACAGTTCTCAATATACCGGTCCTTTCATGTGGTCCTCTTTTGCTTGCAGTGCAGTCCAAAGTCTTTAATCGGCCTCAGTGTGAACCGTGTCTGCATTCAGCTACTTGCTCCATGTTATCGTCGCTGTAATGTTGGAGCTGCTGTCTTTGCATAAGACCATAAGAAATAGGAACAGGAGTCGGCCATTTGGCCCCTCGAGCCTGCTCCGCCATTCAATAGGATTGTGGCTGATCCGACATTCCTCACGTCCACTTTCCTGCCCTTTCCCGTAACCCTTGATTCCCTTACTGACCAAAAATCTATCTATTTCAGCCTTAAAAATACACAATGACATTGCCCCCACAGCTCTCTGTGGCAAGGAGGTCCAAAGACTCTCAACCCTCTGAGAGAAGAAATCCCTCCTCATCTCAGTCTTAAATTGGTGCCCCTTTATTCTGAGACTCCCCGCTCTGGTCCTAGTCTCTCCCATAAGGGAAAACATCCTCTCGGCATTTACCCTGTCAAACCCCTTACGAATTCTATATGTTTCAATGAGATCACCTCTCATTCTTCTAAATTCCAATGAGTAGAGTCCCAGCCTGTTTAACCTTTCTTCATAAGACAATCCCTCCAAACCGGGGATCATCCCAGTGAACCTTCTCTGAACTGCCTCCAATGAAATAATACCTTTCCTTAAATAAGGGGACCAAAACTGCTCACAGCTCCAGATGTGGTCTCACCAGCACCTTGTACAGTTGCAGCAAGACTTCCCGACTCTTATACCCCAACCCCCTTGAAATAAGGGCCAACATTCCATTGGCCTTCCTGATTGTCTACAGTATCTGTGTGCCAGCTCTCTGTGCTTCGTGCACAAGTCCCCCCAGGTCCCTTTGTGTTGCAACTTTCTGCACTTTCTCTCCATTTAAATAAGAGTGTTTCAGCTGAAGGATTAGACTCTCTCTCGGGTTAAGGATCTCCCATGGCCAATGTTTGGAAGAGGAGCAGGGGATTTCCCCTCGACCAACATCACTGAAACAGATTATCTGGTCATCATCACATTGTTGTTTGTGGGATCTTGCTGTGCGCAAATTGGCTGCTGAGTTTCCTACATTACAGCAGGGACTATACTTTATTGGCTAGAAAGGGCTCTGTGGTCTTTTGCAATGCTGATGGGCGTGTTGTAAGTGCAATTCTCTCTTTCTTTCTTTTAATCCTTCCAATCCCCACTCCCTCAGCCTTCTGGAGCAGAAACTTCTGGAAATGGAAGACCGGCATAAAGGCGAGATCGAGGCACTGAGGCAGGAGAAGAGCAGCCTCCAGGACCTGGTCCTCCGGCAGAGTCGCGTCATCGATGAGCTGGAGGCAAGGCTGAGCGGAGCTACGGTCAATAACACCAGCTTGCAGAAACAGCAGCGAGAGCTGACAGACACAGTGCAGAATCTCCTCAGACTGGTGTCACAGGGAGGAGGTGAGAGATACCTTTCAATCATCACTGATAAAAACCTGTCCCCTCAAAGAAAGGAGTCAAAATAAGAGCTGAGCCTGGAAGATGGTTGGAAGGCAATATCCCAACCGGGAGTGGGCAGATTGTCCCGTGAGGAAAGGTTGGACAGGCTAGGCTTGTATCCCCTGGAGTTTGGAAAAGTAAGAGGTGACTTGATTGAAACCTTTAAGATCTTGAGGGGTTATTGACAGGGTGGATGCGGAGAGGATGTTTCCTTTTGTGGGGGAATCTAGAACTAGGAATTACTGTTGAAAAATAAGGGGTCGCCCATTTAAGACAGAGATGAGGTGAATTTTATTCTCTCTGAGGGTCACAGTCTCCAGAACTCTCTTCCTCAAAAGGCAGTGGAAGCAGAGTGTTTGAATATTTTTTGAGACAGAGTTAGATAAGATTCCTGATTAACAAGGGAGTTAAAGGTTAATTGTTAGACAGGATGCGAGGTTGAAGTTACAATCAGATCAGCCATGATCTCATTGAACGGTGGAGCAGATTCGAGGGGCAGAGCAGCCTACTCCTGCTGCTAATTCATTTGTTCATAACCAATCTGGTGGAGGGAAATCTCTCTGGCCTTCAGTCTGTGGTGGGATGAAGCATGCAGGGATTATACCAGAACTGTGAGGGGATCAACAGGCTGGGTCTTGTTTCTTCTGAAGAGAGGAGACTGAAGGGCGACCCGAGACTTCTTGAAAACGATCAGGGGCGACAGAGAGAGAGAGGCGGTGGGATTTTCTGGCCCCACCAGTCGCGAGTATCGTCACTGGACAGGACGGGAACATTCGGAGAGTGGTCAAAGGTCAATTGACTTTCCACTGCCCGCGACAGTCCCACCCAACCTGTGCTTCTACGAGTGGGAAGGTTAAGACTAGAATTCATCAACATAGAATAGTCACCAAGAAATCCAATGAGGGATTCAGGAGAGACCTCTGGAGCCAGAGGGTGGTGATTAGCACTGGGAGTGGGAGAGGCAAATCACATAGATCCACGAAGGGGAAGCTGGGTAAAGGTACGAGGGAGAACAGAATAGAGGGTTACGAGAATCAAAGGGAGGAGACTTGAGCAGAGTATAAATGACAGCATGCATCATGTGGGCTGAATGGCCTATTCCTGTGGAACACATCTTAAACAATTCCTCCATTAGCTTTTCTTCATTCAAATTACTTCCTATTATCTCCTTTCCATTTCAAACTGCTACAGCGCACTTCATTCCCAACCGGGAAAAACAAGCAATACGCTCCATTTGGAGAGGATATTGACAGGACACCTAGGATAAACAGCCCTCCTCTTATTCATCCTGGGGTCTTCACATCCACCTGAGAGGGCAAGGGAGGCCTCACCTTCATTTCTCAGCTACAAGGGGCCACATCTGACAGTGCGGCACTCCCTCAGTACTGACCCTTTGACAGTGCGACACTCCCTCAGTACTGACCCTCTGACAGTGCGGCACTCCCTCAGTACTGACCCTCTGACAGTGCAACACTCCCTCAGTACTGACCCTCTGACAGTGCAACACTCCCTCAGTACTGACCCTCTGATAGTGCAGCACTCTCTCAGTACTGACCCTCTGACAGTGCAGCACACCCTCAGCACTGACCCTCTGATAGTGCGGCACTCCCTCAGTACTGACCTTCTGACAGTGCTGCATTCCCTCACTACTGACACTCTGACAGTGCAGCACTCCCTCAGCACTGACCCTCTGACAGTGCAGCACTCCCTCAGTAATGACCCTCTGACAGTGCGGCACTCCCTCAGTACAGACCCTCTGACAGTGCGGCACTCCCTCAGCACTGACCCTCTGACAGTGCAGCACTCTCTCAGTACAGACCCTCTGACAGTGCAGCACTCCCTCAGTACTGACCCTCTGACAGTGCAGCACTCCCTCAGTACTGACCCCCTGGCAGTGCGGCACTCCCTCAGTACTGACCCTCATTTTCACCTTGTGTCAGTGGGAGCTTTGTTCTTGTGTGGTGATGGGGGGGAGGGGGTGCTGTTTACCTACTGCCTCCTATAGCTGATTGGGAACCTCGAACAGCACCTGAAAGCTGCTCAGAGGGCAAGCTCTCTCAGTGACTGCCTGATGCACCTCAACTATCTGACTTGTAATTCTGCAAAATATATGATGCCGTCAGGGTGATCCCTGCAGTGAATAACCCGTAATCCAGCAACCATTCATTGAATCTCTGATTAGAGCAGTGTTTGGTGTTTGTTTGATGTGTTCTGTAATATCTGGTGTCGTTTACTGTCTATTGAATTTCAGTTCTAATGAAGGATTTACTTCAGAACAATTCAATCTAAACTGAATGGCCAGTGGGTGATGGTTAGCTTCTCTGGTTCTCCTCGCTACTCTCAATGCCTCGATCGAATTGCTGAACTGAATTTGGACGCTGCTTTGAGAGCAAAGGCTTTTCTTCACATTCCAGGGAGTTTCCCAGCTATGGAAGGGCATTCCAGCTGACAGGATCCAATGATCAAAGTGACGGCCAGAACACACAGTTTGCATTGTAACCTGGGTGGCAGGCTTAGGGTGGGGAGCCGGGAGGGTAACATGAGCCGCCTCTGGTCTCTGTGCCGTTCCCATCACAGGTTTGGGAGGGCCAGAGTATCGATGACAGATGGAGCATTCTCCCGCATGTTACCTCACACCTGCTCTGGTTCCTCTGGAAGGTCATCGGCCGGTGCATTGACCTGGGGCCAAGCACCTGGACCCTCTCAAAACTCTCACCTTTGCACCCATGCAATTGCCACAGTCAATCCCAGCCCAGGGATACCTTTACCCGCAGGCTTTGCCAGCTTTGCCACTTGAAGGGAACATGGCAGACGGTCTTCCAGTCCAACTCCAGCTGCTTCCTATAAAATTCAACTCATCGATTTCCCTCCCCTGCAATCCTCCCCCAGCCCCGTGTCATTTGGAACCATGAGGAGGCAACAAAATGAAATGAAAATTTGTGGCCAATTTTACTAATTTCCCCTTTGCAATCAGAATACTTCCTCAAGGTGCTGATTATCCATCAACTCAATGGAGTGATCACTCACTGCAGAACTGTAGACCATTGGAAGATAAAATGTATGAAATTGGAACAGGAGTAGGCCATTCAGCCCCTTGAGCCTACTCTGCTGTTCAATTGGATCATGGCTGATCTTTTGCCTCAACTTCACCTTTTAAACCATCTCCGTTTCCATAAAAAATGATCACCCATTGAATAATCTCAATCTCCACACCGCTCTGGGGGAGAGAATTTTCAACATCCACAACTGCTCTGAATCATAGAATCATAGAATCATAGAAACCCTACAGTGCAGAAGGAGGCCATTCGGCCCATCAAGTCTGCACCGACCACAATCCCACCCAGGCCCTACCCCCACATATTTTACCCACTAATCCCTCTAACCTACGCATCCCAGGACTCTAAGGGGCAATTTTTTTAAACCTGGCCAATCAACCTAACCCGCACACCTTTGGACTGTGGGAGGAAACCGGAGCACCCGGAGGAAACCCACACAGACACGAGGAGAATGTGCAAACTCCACACAGACAGTGACCCGAGCCAGGAATCGAACCTCTGATTAAGAAATTCCTCATCTCTGTTCCCAGAGTCCTTACTTTGAAGCTGTGATGCTGAGTTCTAAATTCCCCAGACTGGGAAAACTGTTTCTCAACCTCTATGCAGCTCCCCCCCCCCAACCCCGCCTCCCCCCCTCCCCTCCCCTCACACCCCACCCCAAAGCCCCTGAAGAATTTCATGTGTTTTGATCGAGCCACTCTCATTTTCTTAAACTCCAGGGAATAGAGGACAGAATTCCTTAATCTCTTCTCATTGGATCATCCCTTCATTTGAAAAATTATAGCCCACATCTTCCAGTTTCCGGATCATCGGAGACTGAATCTATGACCCAGGATTGTGATGCTGCAGAAGTCCTGATGCACTGCTGTTTGTGGGAATTGTCCAGCAAGATTCAACTTCCGTCCCCAGGCAGTCTGTGAATGTCTCCGAGTCTGGGTTTGAGTCAGAGATTTTGGGACAGTTCTGATGCATTTACCTGGATAGTTACCCAGAAAATACGAGACAGATTAAAAGTGAGTCTAACTCCTGGGGAACTCCAGAATGGACCCCCCTCAACCACTCACACTGGGAAAGCGATGGTCTAGTGGTTTTATCGCTGGACTATTAATCCAGAAACTCAACTAATATTCTGGGGATCCAGGTTCGAATCCTACCACAGCAGATGGTGGAATTTGAATTCAATAAAAAATATCTGGAATTAAGAATCTATTGATGACCATGGAACTATTGCTGATTGTCAGAAAAACCCATCTGGTTCACTAATGTCCTTTAGGGAAGGAAATCTGCCGTCCTTACCTGGTCTGGCCTACATGTGACTCCAGAGCCACAGCAATGTGTTTGACTTAACTGCCCTCAGGGAACTAGGGATGGGCAATAAGAACTAGTGGCTTTTGCTACCAAATAAACCTGCTGGACTTTAACCTGGTGTTCTGAGACTTCTTACTGTGTTTACCCCAATCCAACGCCGGCATCTCATAATAAATGCTGGCCAGCCAGCGACGCCCATGTCCCACAAATGAATTTAAAAAAATCTTCCCCACAAGAGGAATCATTCTCTGCACTCGATCAAAACATTTCAAAATTTTAAAGAACATAAGAACATAAGAAATAGGAGCAGGAGTAGGCCATCTAGCCCCTCGAGCCTGCCCCGCCATTCAATAAGATCATGGCTGATCTGATAGTGGTTTAGTTCCATTACCCGCCCGCTCCCCATAACCCTTAATTCCCTTATTGATCAGAAATCTATCTACCTGTGACTTAAACATATTTAACGAGCTAGCCTCCACTGCTTCAATGGGCAGAGAATTCCAGAGATTCACTACCCTCTGAGAGAAGGCCTCGATTATGTTGCCCCCTCCCCTCCCCCCACCTCAGGCTTCTTATTGCGAGAGAAAAGAGACCCAGCCTGTCAATCCTTTCCTGCTATATAAACCCACATATCTCCGGGATCATCCATGTCAGTGCTGTCTGCACCCTCCCCAGTGGCTCCATAACCTTTACATATGATGGTGACCAGGATTGTACATAATGCTCTTAAATGTGGTCTAAAGTGTGGGAGGCACGGTGGCACAGTGGTTAGCACTGCTGCCTCACAGCGCCAGGGACCTGGGTTCGTTTCTCTGTTTGGATCACTGTCTGTGTGGAGTTTGTAGGTTCTCCCCGTGTCTGCATGGGTTTCCTCCGGGTGAACAAAGAACAAAGAACAAAGAAAATTACAGCACAGAAACAGGCCCTTTGGCCCTCCAAGCCTGCACCGACCATGCTGCCCGACTTAACTAAAACCCCCTACCCTTCCGGGGACCATATCCCTCTATTCCCATCCTATTCATGTACTTGTCAAGACGCCCCTTAAAAGTCACTACCGTATCCGCTTCCACTACCTCCCCCGGCAACGAGTTCCAGGCACCCACTACTCTCTGTGTAAAAAATCTGCCTCGTACATCTCTTTTAAAACTTGCCCCTCGCACCTTAAACCTATGCCCCCTAGTAATTGACTCTTCCACCCTGGGAAAAAGCTTCTGACTATCCACTCTGTCCATGCCTCTCATAATCTTGTAGACTTCTATCAGGTCTCCCCCCAACCTCTGTCGTTCCAGTGAGAACAAACCAAGTTTCTCCAACTGCTCCTCATAGCTAATGCCCTCCATACCAGGAAACATCCTGGTAAATCTTTTCTGTACCCTCTCCAAAGCCTCCACATCCTTCTGGTAGTGTGGCGACCAGAATTGAACACTATATTCCAAGTGCAGCCGAACTAAGTTTCTATAAAGCTGCAACATGACTTGCCAATTTTTAAACTCAATACCTTGGCCAATGAAGGCAAGCATGCCGTATGCCTTCTTGACTACCTTCTCTACCTGCATTGCCACTTTCAGTGACCTGTGTACCTGTACATCCAGATCCCTTTGCCTATCAATACTCTTAAGGGTTCTGCCATTTACTGTATATTTCCTATCTGTATTAGACCTTCCAAAATGCATTACCTCACATTTAGAACATAGAACATTACAGCGCAGAACAGGCCCTTCGGCCCACGATGTTGCACCGACCAGTTAAAAAAAAAAACTGTGACCCTCCAACCTAAACCAATTTCTTTTCGTCCATGAACCTATCTACGGATCTCTTAAACGCCCCCAAACTAGGCGCATTTACTACTGATGCTGGCAGGGCATTCCAATCCCTCACCACCCTCTGGGTAAAGAACCTACCCCTGACATCGGTTCTATAACTACCCCCCCTCAATTTAAAGCCATGCCCCCTCGTGCTGGATTTCTCCATCAGAGGAAAAAGGCTATCACTATCCACCCTATCTAAACCTCTAATCATCTTATATGTTTCAATAAGATCCCCTCTTAGCCGCCGCCTTTCCAGCGAAAACAATCCCAAATCCCTCAGCCTCTCCTCATAGGATCTCCCCTCCATACCAGGCAACATCCTGGTAAACCTCCTCTGCACCCTCTCCAAAGCCTCCACATCCTTCCTGTAATGTGGGGACCAGAACTGCACACAGTACTCCAAGTGCGGCCGCACCAGAGTTGTGTACAGTTGCAACATAACGCTACGACTCCTAAATTCAATCCCCCTACCAATAAACGCCAAGACACCATATGCCTTCTTAACAACCTTATCTACTTGATTCCCAACTTTCAGGGATCTATGCACACATACACCTAGATCCCTCTGCTCCTCCACACTATTCAAAGTCCTCCCGTTAGCCCGGATTAAACTCCATCTGCCATCTCTCCGCCCAAGTCTCCAACTGATCTATATCCTGCTGTATTCTCTGATGGTCCTTATCGCTATCTGCAAATCCACCAACCTTTGTGTCGTCCGCAAACTTACTAACGAATCCAGTTACATTTTCCTCCAAATCATTTATATATATTACAAACAGCAAAGGTCCCAGCACTGATCCCTGAGGAACACCACTTGTCACAGCCCTCCATTCAGAAATGCACCCTTCCACTGCTACCCTCTGTCTTCTTTGACCGAACCAAATAAACCTGTTGGACTTTAACCTGGTGTTGTTAAAACTCTTACTTCTTTGACCGAGCCAGTTTTGTATCCACCTTGCTAGCTCACCTCTGATCCCATGCGACTTCACCTTCTGCACCAGCCTGCAATGAGGGACTTTGTCAAAGGCCTTACTAAAGTCCATGTAGACAACATCCACTGCCCTGCCCTCATCAATCATCTTCGTCACTTTCTCGAAAAACTGGATCAAGTTCATGAGACACGACCTCCCCTTCACAAAACCATGTTGTCTCTCACTAATACGTCCACTTATTTCCAAGTGGGAATAAATCCCGTCTCGAAGAATCCTCTCCAATAATTTCCCTACCACTGATGTAAGGCTCACCGGCCTGTAATTACCTGGTTTATTCTTGCTATCCTTCTTAAACAAAGGAACAACATTGGCTATTCTCCAATCCTCTCGGACCTCCCCTGTAGCCAGTGAGGTTACAAAGATTTCTCTCAAGGCCCCAGCAATTTCCTCCCTTGCCTCTCTCAGTATTCTGGGGTATATCCCATCAGGCCCTGGGGATTTGTCTACCTTAATGTTTCTCAAGAACCCCAATACCTCCTCCTTTTTGATCTCAACATGACTCAAACTATCTACACATCCTTTCCCAGACTCATCATCCACCAAGTCCTTCTCTTTGCTGAATACTGACGCAAAGTACTCATTTAATAATTCACCCATTTCCTCTGGTTCCACGCATAGATTCCCTCCCTTGTCCTTGAGTGGGCCAACCCTCTCCCTGGCTCTCTTGCTCTTTATATATGTATAAAAAGCCTTGGGATTTTCCTTAATCCTGCTGGCCAATGCTTTTTCATGACCCCTTTTAGCCCTCCTTATTCCTTGTTTAAGTTTCTTTCTACTTTCCTTGTATTCCACACTTGCTTCGTGGTTTCCCAGCCTCCTAGCTTTGACAAATGCTTCCTTTTTCTCTTTGACTGGACTCAGAATATCTCTCGTTATCCAAGGTTCCCAAAACTTGCCATATTTATCCTTCATCCTTACAGGAATGTGCCGGTCCTGAATCCCTATCCACTTACACTTGAAAGCCTCCCACATGCCAGATGTTGATTTTCCCTCAAACATCTGCCCCCAATCTACATTCTTCAGTTCCTGCCTAATATTGTTGTAATTAGCCTTCCCCCAATTTAGCACCTTAACTTGAGGACTATACTTATCTTTATCCATCAGTACCTTAAAGCTTACTGAATTGTGGTCACTGTTCCCGAACTGCTCCCCGACTGAAACATCGACCACCTGGCCGGGATCATTCCCTAATACTAGGTCCAGTATGGCCCCTTCCCTATTTGGACTATCTACATACTGTTTCAAGAAACCCTCCTGTGTGGAGTTTGCACATTCTCCTCGTGTCTGCGTGGGTTTCTTCCGGGTGCTCCGGTTTCCTCCCACAGTCCAAAGATGTATGGGTTAGGTTGATTGGCCAGGTTAAAAATTGTCCCTTAGAGTCCTGGGATGTGTGGATTAGCGGGTAAATGTGTGGGGGTAGGGCCTGCGTGGGATTGTGGTCGGTGCAGACTCGATGGGCCGAATGGCCTCCTTCTGCACTGTAGGGTTTCTATGGGTTTCTATGCTCCTTACAAACTCTGCCCCATCCACGCCCCTAGCACTAAGTGAGTCCCAATCAATATAGAGAAAATTAAAATCTCCCACCACAACAACCCTGTTACTTTTACACCTTTCCAAAATCTGCCTCCATATCTGTCTCTCAATCGCCCGCTGGCAGTTGGGTGGCCTATAGTAAACCCCCAACATTGTGACTACACCTTTCCTATTCCTGAGCTCTACCCATATTACCTCGCTGTATGAGCCTCCGAGGTGTCCTCCCGGAGTACAGCTGTGATATTCTCCTTAACCAGTGCTCCGGTTTCCTCCCACAGTCCGAAAGGAGTGCCAGTTAGGTGGATTGGCCGACTAAATTCTCCCTCAGTGTACCCAAACAGGCGCTGGAGTGTGGCGACTAGGGGATTTTCACAGTAACTTCACTGCAGCGTTAATGTAAGTCTACTTGTGACACTAATAAATAAACTTAAAACGTTAACCAAACTTTGACACAGGTTTAGCATAACTTTCCTACTTTTCAATTCAATCCTTCTCTTATCATTGGCCATGCTAAATTCTCCCTCAGTGTACCCGAAATGTGGCGACTAGAGGATTCTCAGAGTAACTTCATTGCAGTGTTAATGTAAGCCTACTTGTGACACTAATAAATAATCTCAACTTATATGACTCAAATGAATTGCCAGTTCATGCCCAAGGCCCTGTATACAATTAAACATCATTAACATACAATCAAAATCTGTAAAGCTTGCTCTGTGTGGCAGAGAACAGGAAACGTTCGTCCACTTATTCAGTACCTGGATTTGATTTTTTATTATAGGGAGAAGTTTATTTTTGAAACAATGTTTGCACGAGGTTTTGACATCTATTTGATGCCGATGGTATGAAGAGAATTCTCTTCTGTATTTGTCTCAGGATGTGCCTCAAAAAGACTCACCCTGCTGCAAGATAATGCGGTCATTAAGAAATCTCACAACATCAGGTTAAAGTCCAACAGGTTTCACGAGCTTTCAGAGCACTGCTCCTTCATCAGGTGAGTCACCAGGAGCAGCGCTCCGAAACTCGTGATTCCAAATAAACCTGTTGGCATTTAACCTGGTGTTGTGAGACTTCTTATTGTGCCCCACCCCAGTCCAACGCTGGCAACTCCACATCAGATAAGATAATACAGTCATTATTACATTGCTGCCTGTGGGATCTTGCTATGCACCGTGTAGCACACCGGGATGTCTCGAGGTTGTGAAAGGCGTACAGATATACACATTTATCCTTTCTTTAGCTAATCTCCGTATACCCATTCTATTACCCCCTCCCCCTTAAATACAAGGTAACGGATTAATAATGTGCGGCTGTACAGCAGCTAAAACTGTTCCCCATTTGAGTGGAGTGGTGTATGGCCCGACTGACAGGCTGATAACTGAGAACCGTGCTCCTGTGGGGAGGCTAAATTTGTAGGAAATGTTTTCTAAAAGAAACACAAATTCTCATTAAATAACATCACTCAACAGGGGAGTAGGATTGCCAGCTTTGTAATAACAACAGGACGTTCAGTACATGCTATTGACTCAAACACAGACGAGTCACAGAATAGATCACATCGGTGTGGTGAAGTGCCATTAGCAGAGTCACATTCCGACAAGATTTAACACAGCAATATCAGCGGCTAAAGGAGCTCCAAAGTCAACCACAGTGTTTCTGTGTATATTTAAAATGACGTGTTATTTAAACTAGCGGAAATGTAAAGGTTTAATGTTGTATCAATGTGGGGAAGGAAAATGACGAGCAATCCGGGTCCATAGGACTCTTAAATCGGCCTCGCAGGTGGAGGATGCGGTCAAGAAGGCGTACGGCGTACTGGCCTTCATTAATCGAGAAATTGAGTTTAGGAGTCGGGAGATAATGCTGCAGCTTTATAGGACCCTGGTTAGACCCCACTTGGAGTACTGCGCGCAGTTCTGGTCACCTCATTACAGGAAAGATGTTGAAGCCATTGAAAGGGTGCAGAGGAGATTTACAAGGATGTTGCCTGGATTGGGGGGCATGCCTTATGAGGATAGGTTGAGGGAGCTTGGTCTCTTCTCCCTGGAGAGACGAAGGATGAGAGGTGACCTGATAGAGGTTTACAAGATGTTGAGAGGTCTGGATAGGGTAGACTCTCAGAGGCTATTTCCAAGGGCTGAAATGGTTGCTACGAGAGGACAAAGGTTTAAGGTGCTGGGGGGTAGGTACAGAGGAGATGTCAGGGGTAAGTTTTTCACTCAGAGGGTGGTGGGTGAGTGGAATCGGCTGACGTCGGTGGTGGTGGAGGCAAACTCGTTGGGGTCTTTTAAGAGACTTCTGGATGAGTACATGGGATTTAATGGGATTGAGGGCTATAGATAGGCCTAGAGGTGGGGATGTGATCGGCGCAACCTGTGGGCCGAAGGGCCTGTTTGTGCTGTGGCTTTCTATGTTCTATGTTCTAATCCAGTAAAAGGACAGATACAACTGAAGCCAGCGAGAGACGAGGGAAAGGAAGGATGAGGGGATTGCAGGAGAAGGAGACTCAGGAACAGACTGGGAGGCAAATGAACAGCTAACAGGGACAACAATGTGGGAGTGCGAGCCCGGTATGCTCACACCACTGGAAAACAAAGGGAAAAGCCACAAAGCAGGACTGGTGAGGGTCGGAGTACGGTCACAGGAGGAAACTCTTACTGGGGGTGGGTCCAGGGGTGGAGAGGAGTGGTGAGGAAGGCATTTTGGCTGCCACTTGAACATCCAGTCCTGTCAGGCTAGCTGGAAGTGGGCATGCAGAGCAGCCACCTGAGACAGGTGTGAGCTTCCTGGGCATCGGAGGGAGAGCTAATGGCTGAGTGGGAAGGTGCACGTTTCAAAATTATCCTGAGGGTCATTTGAAAATTGGCACTTACAGATGGGCCACTTGCTGTACACCTATTGTACACACACTGTGCACTCAGTGTGCATCCTATGCACACCTAATGTGCACCCAATATACATCTGTGTATACCTGTCGTATACTTAACATACATTCACTGTGCACTCAATGTACATCCAATGCACATCTGATGTACACCTGTGTATGCTAAACACACACCCACTGTGCACTCAATGTACATCCAATGTACACCTGTGTATACCTGTTGTATACTTAACATATACCCATTATACACTCAATGTACATTCAATATACACCTAATATATCTCTTGTACACCTAATGTGTGTTCCTGCTGTAATCCTGTTGTACACTTGGCTTCAATATACAGGAGAACGGAATGAGTTGTTTAATGAAAGGTCAGTGTATCCCTGCTTGTTTTAAGCTTCTATGGAAGATGGATGAATCCCCATTCACAGTTATTGACCACACTGTAAACAGAAGTTTATATTATGCTAATTATGTCGGATATACAAATTCGAAAGCTAAAAGTAATCCCCTGCGTCAGTACGAAACATTCTTCCTCTGCAGGGAGACTGATTGTTGCCTATTATAATATTCAGCAGCATAATACAGACCTCCATCACTGTCACACTCACTGAATGCTCCCTCTCTTAAAGTGGCCATCCCTACCAATTAATATCATTCCACACACAATTATTATTTCCAGATGTTGAAATCTGCGAATAAACAAGGGAATAATGATTGGCAAGGACTGGGGGGGAAAGGGGGGGAGGTGAAATCCCTCTACATGTTATATAATAACCACAGCCCTTTCTGTTTGTTAGTCTTTCTAATAACTCAGCTTTGGAACACTTTTGTGTATGCTATCTGGCAGTGCGTCTGCGAGTGCCAATAACGGTGTTAATTGTAGTGGATGCTTTCTTGCCAAGTCCCATTGCACTGATGGATCAGTTAAGATTACGAACACATAAGGAATGTCTTGTGTGATCAGAAAAAGATACCATTGACTTTTCCTTCCTTATCTTTGTACCGAGAACAAACGTAAGTAAATTGTTTATTTTTCAATTATACTGTGTGGAGAGAGCAGTCTTAGCAAATAGATGCTTTTTAAACAGCCCCTGGGGCAGTGTGCTTTTACTGTTCTCTCTACTGTGGAGTTGGTAATCATTTCACTCACGTTCTGGACGTGGCTAATTACTCTGACCTTCTTCAAAATGGTCTGGGTCCATTGACAAGTCCTGGTGGGTATTATAAATATAGGATTCCCATGGGATTCTGTACATCAAATTGTAACTCCCTCGGGAATTTTTAAAAATTCATTCGTGGGACATGGGCATCGCTGGCTGGGCCGGCATTTATTGCCCATCTCTAGTTGCCCGAGGGCAGTTGAGGATCAACTACATTGCTGTGGCTCTGGAGTCACATGTGGGCCAGACTGGGTAAGGACGGCAGATTTCCTTCCCTAAAGGACATTAGTGAACCAGATGGCTTTTTCTGACAATCAACAATGGTTTCATGGTCACCAGTTGATTCTTAATTTCAGATATTTTTTAATGAATTCAAATTTCATCATGCCGTGGTGGGATTTGAACTTGGGTCCCCGGAACATTAGCTGAGTTTCTGGATTAATTGTCTGGTGATAATACCACTAGGCCATTTTTTGATTTGACTTATTATTGTCACATGTATTAGTCTACAGTGAAAAGTATTGTTTCTTGTGCGCTATACAGACAAAACTTACTGTTCATGGAGAAGGAAAGGAGAGAGTGCAGAATGTAGTGTTACAGTCATAGCTAGGGTGTAGAGAAAGATCAACTTAATACAAGGTAGACCCATTCAAAAATCTGATGGCAGCAGGGAAGAAGCTGTTCTTGAGTCGGTTGGTACGTGACTTCAGACTTTTGTATCTTTTTCCTGATGGAAGAAGGTGGAAGAGAGAATGTCCGGGGTGCGTGGGCTCCTTAATTACGCTGGCTGCTTTTCCGAGGCAACGGAAAGTGTAGACAGAGTCAATGGATGGGAGGCTGTTTGCGTGATGGACTGGGCTTCGTTCATGACCCTGTGTAGTTCCTTGCGGTCTTGGGCAGAGCAGCAGCCACACCAAGCTGTGATACAACCAGAAATAATGCTTTCTATGTTGAATATTTTCTATTGCCTCCCCACTACATTGCTTAACATTTAATAAAATCTTTCAGATAACTTAACAGTCAGATTCCACAAAAAATATTAGGATTTCATTCCTCCAACATAAAGTTGGTGGAAATTTGTGCCCCTTAGCGACACGCAGTGATGTAAAGTTAATTTATTAGTCGCAAGTAAGGCTTACATTAACACTGAAATGAAGTTACTGTGAAATTCCCCTAGTCGCCATAGTCCAGCACCTGTTTGGGTCAATGCACCTAACCAGCACATCTTTCAGGATGTGGGAGGAAACCGGAGCACCCGGAGGAAACCCACACAGACACGGGGAGAATGTGCAAACTCCACACAGACAGTGACCCAAGCCGGGAATTGAACCCGGGTCCCTGGCGCTGTGAGGCAGCAGTGCTAACCACTGTGCCACCATGCCACCACTCAGTAACACACAGTGACCCTCAGTAACCAGTTTATCAACATTGTCCCAGGGTTTGGTCTCATGACAAAGCCATTCAATTCAATTCAATTCAATTCAGATACAAACATTCATTTATTAATTTGAATGCAGATGGTCAACTAATCCAATAAATTAAAATGAAGGGAATTAACGGGTGAAAAGACTAGAGAGAGAGACTTTGATAAGAAGATGATGCCAAGTTTTGTGGCTATGCTTTGTTTGAACGTGATCCTTTAGCTCATCCTCTCAACACATAGCACACTGTCAAAACTTTATTAAAATAAGGAAATTACCCAGTGTCCAGCCAAATAAAATCATTCATAATCTTCAAAACAAAGAAAGAAAACATAAAGAAGCTACATTTATGTAGCACCTTTCACCACCTCGAGGACACGAAGTGCTATCTAGTCACCTCTTGAAGTGTAGTCACTGCACCATCATTTTACTGTCTCATTCAAAGGTATCTCTAACAATGTAGTGCCTTATCTCTCGGAGTCGGTTTAGCTAAGTTGGCTAAACGGCTGGTTTGTGATGCAGAGCGATGCCAACAGCGCGGGTTCAATTCCCGTACCCTGAGGTTATTCATGAACCTTCTCAACTTTGCCCCTTGCCTGAGGTGGAATCATAGAATCCCTACAGTGCAGAAGGAGGCAATATGGCCTTTGAGCCTGCACTGACAGCAACCCCAACCAAGCCCTATCTCCGCAACTCCACATATTTACCCCACTAGTCCCCCTAACACTAAGGGGCAATTTACCATGGCCAATCTGCCTAACCTACACATTATCTGACACTAAGGGGCAATTTAGCATGGCCAATCCTTCTAACCCGCACATCTTTGGATTGTGGGAGGAAACCGGACACCCGGATGAAACCCATGAACATGTGCAAACTCCACACAGACACCCAAGGCTGGAACCGAACCCGGGTCCCTGGTGCTGTGAGGCAGCAGTGCTAACCACTGTGCCACCGTGCCACCACTCCCTCAGGTTAAATCACCACCAGTCAGCTCCCAAAGGGGATAGCATGATTCCAGTAACTTTACCTTTAGTTTCGCTCTCGAGGGCTTGGAAATTCCAGCAGCCTAGTCAGCAGCACCTCGACTTGAATGTTTACATCGACAGACCACAAGACAAGATTAGTCAAACCAGAGGGGCAAACCCCCTTCACCCCCTGCAGCTTGGTACAACTCCACGATGCTTTGTGGTCCACATCACACCACATCCTGTATCTCCTCCGGCCATCAGCAGCACTTCTCCCCAGAGCTGTGAGAGTCTCGCTCGAATCATCGGGTTCACCTTTTCTCTCCCCAGCTCCAACCAGAAGCACCAAAGAGGAGAAATTATTCCGGGACTGTGCAGAGGCCTATCAGAGTGGTCACAATTCCAGTGGCATCTACACCATTCAACTCAACAACATGTCAGAGCCAAAGAAGGTGAGAATCTCCTGGTGGAAATATAGGGGGGGGATGTGGCTGGGGCTGGGGCTGGGGCTGGGGGCAGGGGATGGTGGGGGGGGGCAGGTCAGGGCTGGGACAGGAGTTGGTGGTGTGTGCAGGATAGCAGCAGATGGCAGTGTTAATATGCAACCAAGAAGAAGTCCCCCTGCTGTTCCTGCATTCAATAGGCAGCACAGTGGCACAATGGTTAGCATTGCTGCATCACAGCGTGCCAGGGACCCGGGTTCGATTCCGGCCTTGGGTGACTGTCTGTGTGGAGTTTGCACGTTCTCCCCGTGTCTGCGTGGGTTTCCTCCGGGTGTTCCAGTTTCCTCCCACGCTCCAAAGCTGTGCGGGTTAGGTGGATTGGCCATGCTAGATTGTCCCTTATTGTTCAAAAATGGTTAGCCATGATGTGGAGATGCCGGTATTGGACTGGGGTGCGGACAGTAAAAAGTCTCACAACACCCGGTTAAAGTCCAACAGGTTTATTTGGTATCACGAGCTTTCGGAGCACTGCCCCTGAAGGGATGGTTAGGTTAGGGGGATTAGCGGGATAAATGGGTGGGGTTACAGGGATAGGGTGGAGGGGTCCAATATTTATTGTGAAATTCCAGAGATCTAGTACAAAACTCAGCAAGCCATATTACTCCTCGGTACCTGTTCCTCACCTGTAAATGTGGGAATGGGAGGGTGCACGCGAGTATGAGGGGGGTGGAGGCATGCCAGTCTCAGCGATACATCCTCTCACTGGCTCAGAGCTTTAACTCAGTACAGAAGCAGAGACAACGATGGTGAAACGTTCATTACGACTGCTGTGCGATTTCAAATGGTGAAAGTCAAGTGTTCTCTGGTTTGTCATGTCTGGGGGAGAACAAAAATCATTCTTCTTTTAACCAGAAATGAACGAAATGAAAAGTATTTTCTGTTTTGTTCTGTGTAGTCTTAACCTCTGGTGACTTGTCCCATTATATGACAGAGTGCAGAGTCAAAATCAATTTCGAGTGACCAGCAGCACCCCCCCACACACACACCAGACAGGCTTATAAAACCTGGGAGACAGAACTACAGAACACTGTGCGTAAGCCAGGATTAAGTCAGGCAGAAACTAGTTCATGTGTTTACCTTCCCTCTTCAATTAAGAAGCAGTTATTCCATTTGTTGGTTAATTGCTACATTCACGATCAAATTCTTAGCAACGCACGTGAGTCACAAATAATTGTTGCAGTTGATAAATGCACTCATCAACTCTTTGCAAACTTAAAAAGAAGCATTGCAAATATCCTATTAGTTTTCTAAATGATGAATTATCATCTGGCTTTTCCCTTTAATTCAACGCGAGGAATTGAACTTTCAATTTCACGCTCACGAGTTTGAAAAACGTTTGGTTTTTTTTGCCTTTCTCTGCTCCTCCAGTTTCCAGCTCCTGCACATTCCCCAAGCTCCTTGCTCCAACCGGGTGGCCCTGATCCGACACTCTGGAATTCCCTCCCTCCTCCTTTATGATGCTCCGTAACAGATTATTTCCTGGGATGTGGCATCGCTGGCAAGGTCAGCATTTATTGCCCATCCCTAATTGCCCTCGGACTGAGTGACAATTAACAGTCAACCACGTTGCTGTGGCTCTGGAGTCACACGTAGGCCAGACCAGGTAAGGCTGGCACGGTGGCACAGTGGGTTAGCACTGCTGCCTCGCAGCGCCAGGGACCCGGGTTCAATTCCCGGCCTCGGGTCACTGTCTGCGCAGAGTTTGCACGTTCTCCCCGTGTCTGCATGGGTTTCCTCCGGGTGCTCTGGTTTCCTCCCACACTCCAAAGATGAGCAGGTTAGGTGGATTGGCCGTGCTAAATTCTCCCTTAGTGTCACGGGGATTAGCAGGGTAAATGCATGGGGTTACGGGGATAGGGCCTGGGTGAGATTGTTGTCAATGCAGGCTCGATGGGCTGAATGGCCTCCTTCTGCACTGCAGGGATTCTATGATTTCCTTCCCTAAGGGACACCAGTGAACCACACTGGGTTTTTACAACAATGAGACATTACTGAGACTAGCTTTTAATTCTAGGTTTATGAACTGGATTTAAATTCCATCAGCTGCCGTGGTGGGATTCGAACCCGGGTCCTCAGAGCATTACCCTGACCTCTGGATTATTAGTCTGGTGACACTGGTGACACCCAAGTCACTCCACTACTTGAGTGAGCTTTTGCTCATCTGTCTTCGTATCTCCGGATATGATTGGTGTTAATTTTTATTTAATAATGCCTTTGCATCCTGGGATCTTTTACTACACTAAAGGTGCTATATAAATGTAATTTGTTGTTGCAGCCGATGGTTTTATCACGATTAACCCAAAATCTGCTGCGTAATCCCCATTAAGTTTCAGGATGTTATATTGATGAATGGTTCATTGTGGATCCCTGACTAGCTTCCCACACAGTGCTGATATTACATAGATATAATGAGGGGAAGGCAATCTCACCCATCCACCAGAACTTTCCTATCCACTTGGCGTTAACAGGGTTAGGGTTAGGGTCAACAGGGGGGGAATAACTCCCTCAAACTGGATTCCAGGAGTCTCATCTCCATCTTTAAAAGGAGGCTAACCACGCACAGGTGTCCAGTGCACTGCCTGATTCAAGCGATTGCCTCCTTTTCAATATGGGAATTGGGGTCCTATGATGTGAATATAGGCTCACAATCGCCATTTGTGTCAAAGCTGTCACCGATCCCCCCTCAACCAACCCCATAGGCAATGGAACCGGAGGAGACTAGTCCTGTATTATTATTATAGTGGATCCCAGGTGGACCACAGAAAGAGTCGCTGTGAAAATACCAGAGATAGTGGAGGCTTTGGAGAGGGTACAGGAAAGATTTACCAGGATGTTGCCTGGTATGGAGGGCATTAGCTATGAGGAGAGGTTAGGGAAACTTGGTTTGTTCTCACTGGGGCGATGGAGGTTAAGGGGAGACCTGATAGAAGTCTACAAGATTATGAGAGGCATGGACAGAGTGGATAGTCAGAAGCTTTTTCCCAGGGTGGAAGAGTCAATTACGAGGGGGCACAGGTTTAAGGTGCGAGGGGCAAGGTTTAAAGGAGATGTAAGAGGCAAGTTTTTTTACACAGAGGGTGGTGGGTGCCTGGAACTCGCTGCCGGGGGAAGTAGTGGAAGCGGATACGGTAGTGAGCTTTAAGGGGCGTCTTGACAAGTACATGAATAGGCTGGGAATAGAGGGATATGGTCCCCGGAAGGGTAGTGGGTTTTAGTTCAGTCGGGCAGCATGGTCGGTGCAGCCTTGGAGGGCCGAAGGGCCTGTTCCTGTGCTGTAATTTTCTTTGTTCTTTATAGTGGCATTGGAGGAGACCCCTCCACTTCCCTTCCATTGGAGGGTCCCACTCGGCCCAGATTTTGGGTGTTAGGAGGAGCAGGAGCATCTTCCAGGCCCCAGTGCAGCCTCCCCTGATCAAAATCATCCCCCTATCCTGCTCTACACCCCCCCCCCTAGTCCCCTTCCCTTCCTTGCCTCTCCCCCTAAACCCCCACCCCCTTTCTCCCCCTGCATCTTCCCATCCTACCCCTCCCCCCACCCCACCCCTCCCCTCCATCCTCCCAACTGTACCCTTCCCCTTCCCCACCCTACCCCTCCCCTTCCCTCCTCCCTCCCCATCCTACCCCTCCCCTCTCCTGCCCCCAAATTGTACCCTTCCCCCACCCCACCCCACCCCACCCCTCCCCTCCCCCTCCCAACTGTACCCTTTCCCCTCCCCACCCTACCCCTCCCCTTCCCTCCTCCCTCCCCACCCTACCCCTCCCCTCTCCTCCCCCGCAAACTGTACCCTTCCCCCTCCCCACCCTACCCTCCCCTGCCCCCACCCTACCCCTCCCCTCCATCCTCCCAACTGTACCCTTCCCCCTCCCCACCCTACAACTCCCCTCCCATCCTCCCTCCCTACCCTACCCCTCCCCTCTTCCCTCCCAACTGTACCCTTCCTCCTCCCCACCCTACTCCTTCCCTCCCCCCAAACTGTACCCTTCCCCCTCCCCACCCTACCCCTCCTCTCCCACCCTCCCAAACTGTACCCTTCCCCCTCTATCCCTCCCCTCCCCTCCCCTCCCCACTCCCAATCTGTACCCTTCCCCCTCCCACCTTACACCTCTGCTACCCCTCCCCCTCCCAACTCTACACCTCCCCTCCCCCTCCCGCTACATCCCCTGTCCCCCAATAACCTCTTGGATTTCTTCCCTGCCTGTCAGCGAATAGTCAAGAGCGATCCAATCATTGTCTCCCGGCAACCTCTTTCCACCATTTTTACCAGTCTCTTTCAGTAGCGATGCAAGGAGTTAAAATACCCCAGGCCTTAAATTTAGGCCTCAAATCCCATCTCCCTCACTGCCGCCCCCCCCCCCCCCCCCCCGACACACACACCCTCTTGAAGCTTAATTCTGGTTAAACCTAATTCTTAATATTGTAAAGCAAGGTGTGAATTTGTAAAAGGATAAAATGAAGTTGAGAATTGCCTTTGCTGGACTCTGCTTGACGGAACAGGTCACAATACAATTCTGCAGCTGCCTTTCCTCGCCTCACAACATCGGTCTTAATTTCAGCACAATATTTCACTGTCACTTGCTCTGTGCTTATTTGATTCAGGTCAGGAGATATAAATTAAAAAATAATGGGTGTCTGGGAGAGAGCAATGTGTAATTTACTCCTGTGACTGGGCCAAGTTTCACACTCTTGGTGTATGATGTAATTTGACTGCCTTGAGTTCAGAGTACTCACATCCAATCAGTACTGACTCTGGATAGAATTCTGTCTGATGGAATAACATTATCAGTTCTTGCTAAGCTTCCTCAAATCCAGGACAGGCTATTAACTTGACACTATTAGCGGTTCACAGCTGTGATACTGGAAGTGAGATCTCTCGGACAATGATAGGAGGGCTTTGTGACAATTCTGGCTGTTTGCCGTCATGTCAATCCTGTGTTGATGGTTAAAAATAAGACTTGCTGCCACTGTGATGTAAACTGGCCTGCTTTATTCAGCATTCTTCCCTGTTCACATGTCTGAACCATAGGGTAGAGAAAACACACAAAACAGTTGTTTTAAACCCCCCCCCCCCCCCCTCCGTGGCCTCACTCTTCCCTATTTCTGTAACTCCCCCAAACCTCACAGCCCACCAAGATCATAGAAACCCTACAGTGCAGAAGGAGGCCATTTGGCCCATCGAGTCTGCACCGACCACAATCCCACTCAGGCCCTATCCCCATAACCCCAAGCATTTACCTTAGCTAATCCCCTGACACTAAAGGTCAATTTAGCATGGCCAATCCACCTAACCCGCACATCTTTGGACTGTGGGAGGAAACCGGAGGACCCGGAGGAAACCCACGCAGACACAGGGAGAACGTGCAAACTCCACACAGACAGTGACCCGAGCTGGGAATCGAACCCTGCTGTGAGGCAGCAGTGCTGACCACTGTACCACCCTGCCGCTCTATCCTCAGGCTTAACTAACAGCTTGGGTCCTGATGGAATCTGGGCACTTAGCGAAGGACCTAGTTGCCCTGCTGTGGGTCTGTGCCCCTCGCCCACTCGAGCAAGTCCGATCGGAATCTGGTGGGACGACAAATGGGTTGGGGTTTGGGCAGTAGGGTGGGGTGGAGAGGGAGGGGGTGTCATTCTATCTGCAGTCTCCCACCCAGCTCCCACTAGCAGGGGGAGAGTTAAGATCAGGGTCTGGGAGATGTGTTTGATTCCCAGCGTAGACATCCATCACCTTGATGCTAACAAGCCAAGTCTCTGGGAGCTTTTATTGTTTTGTAAGTACCTGTCAACATTGAGCAATGGCTTCAGCTGGAGTCTGAAGCCAACTTCTCCACACAAATGACCTGTGTGAAAGGGACTGTACAAATACATCAGCAAGGCATCAATGTTCAAATTCCATGGGGATAGTTTGGGGAATGATTTGTTCTGAGGCCTCTCCACTTTAACCTCTTCCACTTTGCAAAGAATGAAATGTTAATAAAGTGATGCTTTATTGCAGAAAGATGCTTTTCAATGGGGAGAATTCATAATATCAATCTAATCACAGAGTCTACAACACATAACCAGGCCATTTGGCCCATCTGGTCTATCAGGCTATAGCTTCTGACTAGCATTGGAAAGAATTGGACTGCAGGAATTAGAAGAATTTTTACCCCACACTTACCGGCTCTTGAAAACTGACATCCACATGAGCCTCTCTCTTCATCTCACCTGACCCCCATCTCTTTCTATTCCTTTCTCCCTCATGTCTTTATCCAGCTTCCCCCTTAAAGCATAGAATCCCTACAGTGCAGGAGGAGGCCATTCGGTCCATCGAGCCTGCACCGACCACAATCTCACCCAGGACCCATTCCCATAACCCCACATATTTACCCTGTTAATCCCTCTAACCTACACACCCCGGGGCACTAAGGGGCAATTTACCCCTCATATTTACCCTGTTAATCCCCCTGACACAAGGGTGAATTTAGCACGGCCAATCAACCTAACCCGCACATCTTTGGAGTGTGGGAGGAAACCGGAGCACCCGGAGGAAACCCACGCAGAAATGGGGAGAGAGTGCAAACTCGTAGAAACATAGAAATCCTACAGTGCAGAAGGAGGCCATTTGGCCCATCGAGTCTGCACCGACCACAATCCCACCCAGGCCCTATTCCTGTAACCCCACATTTTTACTCTGTTAACCCCTCTAACCTACACATCCCGGGACACTAAGGGGCAATTTAGCATGGCCAATTAACCTAATCTGCACATCTCTGGGCTGTGGGAGGAAACTGGAGCACCCGGAGGAAACCCACACAGACACGGAGAGAACGTGCAGACTCCACAGTTACCCAAGCCGGGAATTGAACCTGGGTCCCTGGCACTGTGAGGCAGCAGTGCTAACCACTGCGCCACTGTGCTGCCCCCAAATGTATCTGCGCTATTCACTGTAACAACATCACTGCCTCGTTTTGATATGTTTAACAGTCAGCTGGCTGGGATTGCACTATTAAATATCGATGCACAAATGGACAGGAACATTCGCCCAGCACTCTGTCTCAAAGCCGGCTCTCAGCACTCTGCCTCTTTCTCCCCAGGTCTACTGTAACATGGAAACAGCAGGAGGTGGTTGGACGGTCATCCAGCACCGAAAAGACGGCACTGTAGACTTTCACCGAACGTGGAAGGAATATAAAATGGTAAGTCAGGCCATTCACTGCACCTGGGAGAGATGGAAAAGTGAATGGAAAATCCCTGATTGATGGGAATAAACCGCAAAATTTATATCTGAAACATTGATTGTCAATGTTTAATCTTTATTCAGAAACACAGGAACAGGAAGCCCCTCCAGCTTGTTTCACTGTTCAGTCAGTTTATGGTTGATCTCGATCTGCCCGCCTTGGTTCTGTAACCCTTAACAGTGCCTGTAACTTTAACTATAACTGTGCCCTTAACCCATTAACCTAGTTGCGTCTCCACCTACCCGGGTCCTAAGTTCTAGAATTCCCTCCCTGAGTGTCTCCTCCTCTATTTCCCTCTCCTCCACCTTTCAGATACTTCTTAAGACCTGCTTCTTTGACCCAACTGTTGGTCACGTGTCCCAGCACCACTTTGGTGAAACGTCTTGGGCTATTCTACTAAGTTCAAGTGCGATATAAATGCAGGTAATTGTTGATGTTGAGGGAGTTCCACATTTCCGCTCCCCCTCTGTGTGAAGACCTGCTTCCTGACATCACCCCTGAACGACCTGGCATTAATTTTAAGGTTCTACCCCCCTCAGCCCACCCCCTTGTTCTGTATTCCCCTCACCAGAGGAAATACTTTCTCTCCATCACCCCTATCAATAGTTTTTATCATCTTAAACATCTCAGTTAGATCACTCCTTAATCTTCTACACTCGAGGAAATACAAGTCACCGGTCCTCGTAATTTAACCCTTATGAGTCCTGTAGTCATTCTAGTGAATCTGCAGGGCAGCCACCCCAAGGGCAATATACCCTTCCTGAGGCGCAGTGTCCAGGAATGAACACATCACCTGAACTGAGGTTTAACAAGAGCTCTGTTCAATTGCAGCATAACTTCCACCCCTTTATATTCCAACCCCCAATGATTCCCCCCCCCCCCCCCACCCCCCGGCTCCCCCTCTCCCCCCCCACCACTCCTCCATGATTCCACTGCCTTTCAGGGGGATAGAATTCCAGGTGTTGATAGTCCCTCATTGGGAGAAGGAGGAGGATGAAGTTTTGGGCCGGAATTTTACCGGCACTCCCGCCCCCGGAATCGGAATTCTCCATTAGCCTCGGGAGGGATTGTACAAACCTCGGGCGGACGTGACGGTAAAATTCCACTCTTGGTGTTGGATGTTCCTTAGCCGATGAGCTCAGATTAGCTATATATAGGAACTATATCAACCGTTCCTTCACTGTCGCTGGATCAAAATCCTGGAACGCCCTCCCTAACAGCATTGTGGGTGTACCTACACCACATGGACTGCAGCGGCTCACAAAGGCAGCTCACCATCAGCTTCTCAAGGGCAACTAAGGGTGGGCAATAAATGCTGGCCCAGCCAGCGATGCCCACATCCCACGAATGAATAAATGATTGCACAGCAGTGGAGGGTCACTCGGCTGATACCAGGGTTGGCGGGACTGTCCTATGAGGAGAGATTGATTCTACTGGACCTGTACGCACTAGAGTTTAGAAGGATGAGAGGAGATCTGACTGAAATGTATAAAACTCTAACAGGGCTGGACAGACTAGCTGCAAAAAGGATATTTTTCCCTGGTTGGAGAATCAAGAACAAGTCACTGAATATATTCAAGAAAGAGATAGATAATTTTTAAGATTTTAATGGCATCAAGCGGCTTGGGAAGAAAGTGGGAATATGGCGTTGAGATTGAGGATCAACTGTGATCATACTGAATGGTGGAACAGGCTCAAAGGGCTGAATGGCCTCCTTCTGTTCTTCTATGGGCAGAATTCTCCGGCCGCGCTGGTCTAAAAACTGGAAATTCCCACCCAATCATCAATGGGGTTTCACATGGTCCGCAAGCCGCCCGCTAAAACTCCAGTGACGGGTGGGATGGGGGTATTCCAGCCGATGATTCCAAGTTTCAATGTCAATAAAGAGTTAAATCAGGAGCAGCCGTCTGAGCTGAATGAAAACACAAGAGCTACATAATGGAACTGAGTCTAAACCTGGTCAAGAATTGTCCAAAAGACCACAGCCATTGCTTGATATTCAGTTGCAATAGTTCACACTCCATGGCAGAATAAAATTCAATTATATTCAGGAATGCTGTGCCTAAGTCTCAGGCTTTCTTGTAATCCTATAAAGTATTTGGAATATTTAACCACAAATTGATAACAGATTTTTTTTTAAAACTCCGATTATCCAAAGAATCAAAACACTATCTTGTTCGATTTTCTCTTTGGCCTTAACCGGATTAGGGAGATGGTGGCAGAACACCAGAGAGTGCCCATCGTGTGGTCAGGAAGCTTGATCTTCATCCCCCGACTCTTGCTCGATTGGAATAGAGTGAGATCTCCCTGCCTGAGTCAGTCCGAGCGTTCAAACCCTGCTCCAATCAGGCCCCAACATGTGGAAGTGGCTTCTGGAGGATAGGCATTCCGGGTTGAAATCCAGTGGGATCCTCATGTTGGGGGGAGGTTTGGGGGGGAAGTGTGGGGGCCACCCCCTTGGTCATACAGATTGGAAGAGCCAATTAAATCCTCCAACTGTAAAGGGCATCTGCTGGGATAAAGATGGTGGCGGTTATATGGAAGGAGGGTTCACTTCACGGCGACTCGGAGGGCAGAATTTTCCTGTCCCGCCCGCCCCGGGAATCGCAGTGGGCGGGACATGAACCAAAGGTCCGTTGGGCAGGATTTTCCAGCTTTGGAGCGAGCACTCCCAGGAAATCCTGCCCAGAGTGTTCACCACCTGAGGCTCATTCTGTTCACCAAGGGAAGAGCTAAAGACATTCCAACAATGTCAACGACACATTGCCGGGGTGACATTTCACCCAAGAATCCTTCCAATTTTCACATTTCAGTGGGAGAGCGCAAAGATCCAAGCACAACAATGAAGGAGCATTAAGACACACCCACGGGCTGGTGACCAGCACATTACTGGCTGAATAAATCCTGTGTTAGAAAGATTGAGACACCGAGATGAGATTTTTCTGGTTCTATGAACCGTAAGTTCATATAGATATCACACCGTCCCTTTCTCCGGCCCCGGAATGGTTTTTTATGTTCTTTATGCTCCTACCACCTCGCCCTTACCCCCACACAATTTTGTGGCCCCAACATTCGTAGCCACTCTCAATTCTCCGCCTCAGAAATTGAATGTTTAGTTTTACCAGAACTTTAGAACTGGGTGCGAGAGACCAAGCAGGCAGTAGGGACTGCGTTGCGCAGGTACACAGGAGTTTATGACTCACCCACACTTAGGGGGAAATTTTCCCGTCCCACCCACCACTGGAATCGTAGCGGGCTGGCGGGTCGGCGGGGGGGGACCATGCAAAGGTCCCTTGACCTCGGGCGGGATTTTCCAGTTTTGGGGCCCAGCGTGGTTGGGAAATCCCGCCCCAAGCATCAGATGCCGCTAACGTTTCAGAATGGCAACCACCCACACCCACAATGGCGGATCACTTTCACACTCAACCCCCTCTCATTTAGAGCTTGTTTGAGGCTTCAAAGGTCAAATTAATGTCACAGAGAATCCACATCATGCAAAATAAGTTAAAAGTTTATTGATTAGTGTCACAAATAGGCTTACATTAACAGTGCAATGGAGTTACTGTGAAAGTAAGTGGCGGAGTGTCACCACACTCTGGCATCTGTTTGGGTACACTGAGGGAGAATTTAAGATGGCCAATACTCCCTAACCAGCACGTCTTTCAGACTGTGGGAGGAAACTGGAGCACCCGGAGGAAACCCATGCAGACACGGGGAGGACATGCAGACTCCGCACAGACAGTGACCCAAGCTGGGAATCGAAACTGGGTCTCTGGCGCTGTGAGGCAGCAGTGCTAACCCACTGTGCCACCGTGGTTGTAGGTGAAACCAGCTGAGGAAGAACATGATCATTCCCGAAGACTTTGTGGAGATGGACTGGAGCGATATTCCAGTGACTGCATTACTCAATCCCCTTGTCAATGTTAATAATTGCACCATGGAGACCTGCCTTAATCTATATCTAAATTGCTCACTTTATTTGGGTTATTGTTAGTCATAGTAAAATCTTGGCAAGTTTGTTCATTAAACATAGGAAAGGAAATGGTGTGTAATTTCAGAAAAATGACATATTTGTTGCTTTAGTTTCAGAGATTGGCTAGCTTTTGTCAGTGCTATTGTTCGGAGGATGAGTGTGCCTTGGTACAATATTGTTAACTAACTGCTCACTTTTAACACAATTACATTCTGTCCCTTTAACGCACTCGAGATTTTCAAATCTATTAAGTGCTGATCGATGGAACATTGTTAAGTTTTAAAAAATTCTTTCTTGGGATGTTGGAATTGCTAGTTAGGCCAGCATTTATTGCCCATCCCTAACTGCCCCTTGACAAGGTGGTGGTGAGCTGTCTTCATGAACTGCTGCAGCCCACAGTGCTGTTCAGGAGGGAGTTCCAGGATTTTGACCCAGAAACAGTGCAGCAACGGCGATATATTTCCAAGTCAGGAGGTGTTTGACTTGCAGGGGAACTGGTGGTGTTCCCAGGTATCTGCTGCCCTTGTCCTTCTAGAGGGTAGTGGTCACGGGTTTGGAAGGTGCTGTCAAAGGAGCCTTGGTGAGTTGCTGCAGTGCATCCTGTAGATGGTACACACGGCTGCCCCCACTGTCCATTGGTGGTGGAGGGAGGTGGGTGTTTGTGGATGGGGTGCCAATCAAGCGGGGCTGCTTTGTCCTGGATGATGTTGAGCTTCTTGAGTGTTGTTGGAGCTGCACCCATCCAGGCAAGTGGGGAGTATTCCATCACACTCCTGACTTGTGCCTTGTAGAATTTTTGGGAGTCAGAAGGTGAGTTACTCTCCACAGAATTCCCAGCCTCTGGCCTGCTCTTGCTGCCATTGTATTTATGTGGCTAGTCCAGTTGAGTTTCTGGTCAGTGGGAACCCCCAGGGTGATAGCCTTCCGAGCTTCTTCCTACAAATGAAGAATTAAGACAATTAATTCCTACCACTCATCTCATAGCCGATGGATTGGGTTTGTTTCTCCACTGAATCCCCCAGTGAATATAGGAAGAACATGGGGACAGGTAGAGGCCATTCAGCCCGTCCAGCCTTTTCTGCTACTTAATTAGATCATGACTGATCTGTCCCATGATTCCCTTGACCTGCCTCAGTTTCATATCTCTGAATACCTTTGCTCAACACAAATCTGCCAATCTCACTTTGAAATTTGCAGTTGGACCCTTCCCCACGCCCAGATACTGAACAGATTTTGGAGGAAGAGTTTTCCAGATTTCCACTCCTCTTTGCTGAAAGAATTCTTTCCTGACATCACCCTGAATGGCCAGGATCTAATGGACTCTCTCCTACCAGAAGAAATAATTTCTCTCTACCTATCTTTTAAAATCCTTTAATTATTTTAAACGTCTTGATTAGATCCCCTCTTAATCTTCTACACTCAAGGGAATGCTCAGTGAAACCTGTCCTATTGTACATGGACTGGCCTTGAGGCTTACACCCCTACCAGGTGAATACAATGCAGGGAGGAGGTTACCACACTCTGCTCCAGTCAGATCCAACCTCCCTAGCTTCCTTTTCCAGTTCTGAGGAGCATTTCTGCTCCTGGTCTGCAGGGAGAAATGAAAATGTCCCTCCCTTCCTGGAGCTGCTCTGCTCCTGGCTCCTCACCCTGACATGTCTGGGGCCTGGGTTGAGAGGCAATGACCAATCGCAGGACTCAGGTTGCAGTCAGGCCTTGGTGATGTCATGGGACTCTGATGTCATGTGACCCCAATTACATCATGTGGTCTTGATGACATCACAAGGTTATGATGATGTCACTGGGTGTTCCAATGAGGTCAAAAAGTTCCAATTCATCCTGGTGATGTCATAGGGCGATATGTTGGGATACAATGATATCATGATGATGTCATGAGGCCTTGATTACACAGTGGGACTCGGATAATGTCACTGGGGCTCGGATGATGTCACTAGGGCTCAGATGATGTCACTGGGGCTTGGATGATGTCATCTGCATATTTAAAGAAGGTCCCCATGGCCTTCCTGCAGGGTGCCTGCTCGAAGGAGTGTGTGAAATGGGGGCCTGTGAGGAGGCCGAGATCGGGGTCATTCACACCAGGCACTTTGACCAACTGGGTTTACGTCGATAGTTGGGAGACGGGCAGAATTCCCTTCATCCTCACTTTACGAATCTCCCTCTACATTTTGAAAAGTTCTGTACTCCCCTCTCTTGTAAAATTTGGTGTTCATCGAACTTATTATGTACAGCTTGTCACGTCTGAAAGCAGAAAACTGTTCCCAGCTGGCAATTTACAGCAAAGTTGGGTTGAACTCTGCAAGATAAAAATAGAAATAAACACCAAAAAGTGTATTTAACCAATGTTGTATTTTTATAGTGACTCCCTGAAAGAATGTGCAAGTTCCGATCTATTCATGCTAATTAGCACCCAAATACTGCATTGTTTTTCTCCCATGCGGTTAGGGTTAACCTCTCTGAATCAACTGTGTACAGTTCTGGTCACCCAATTGTAGAAAGGATATTATTAAACTAGAAAGAGTGCAGAAGAGATTTACTAGGATGCTACCAGGACTTGATGGTTTGAGTTATAAGCAGAGGCTGGATAGACTGGGACTTTTTTCTCTGGAGCGTAGGAGGCAGAGGGGTGATCTTATAGCGGTCCATAAAATAATGAGGGGCACAGATCAGCTAGATAGTCAATATCTTTTCCCAAAGGTAGGGGAGTCTAAAACTTAGGTTTAAGGTGAGAGGGGAGAGATACAAAGTGTCCAGAGGGACAATTTTTTCACACAGAGGGTGGTGAGTGTCTGGAACAAGCTGCCAGAGGTAGTAGTAGAGGCGGATACAATTTTCAGGTGCGAAATCGCGGTAAAGGTGGGGGGTGGGAGGAGGAGAGGGTGTGACGTCTCATCCCCTGGTCAGCGGGGGGTGGTCGGTTGCCTGTCTGCGACCGATCCCTCCTGGCACCATCACTGGGACACTACCAGCCACAGATTACTCTTGCCTGCAGGGGCACGAGAGCGGGAGAGATGGCTGTGGCTGGTAGTGTACCAGTGATGGTGTATCCCTTTACACTGTGGAATCGGCCACTGTGGAATCGGCCGGTTCTGCTTCATCTTCTTAGCGAGGAATCGCTTCATCCTGAAGGTTTCGTGGGATGGCATGGCCGCACGTCCACTCCGGCAGGAGGGATCGGCAGGAGACTGGCAGCCGACCCCTCCCCCCCCGACCAGAGGATGAGACGTCACACCCCCTCTCTCTCCCCCCCCTCCCCCACCCCAGGGGATGATACATCACACCTCCTCCTCCCCTCCCCCCCCCAGGAGATGATATGTCGCACCCCCTCTTCCCCGCCCCCCCCCCAGGGGATGAGACATCACACCCCCTCTCTCCCACCCCCCCAAGGGGATGAGACGTCACCCCCCCCCCACCCCCCCCACCCACCCCCCCCCCCCCCCACCCCCCGCGCGACCAGAGGATGATCGTCAGAGAGCCGCTCTCTCCACTTTCTGCTTTTCTTTTCGACGCGCTGTCAGATTTTTTTCGAACTGCGCACGCGCAGTTCAGAGCTCCGATCGGTCCGCCAGCGCTAAGCCCCGCCCACTGCGCGGATCGGACCGGAGCCGGCAAAACGCATATGGGCGCGCTGGAAAGAGGATTCCAGGCGCGGATCTTTTTGACGCCCAGATTTGGCACTCAGACTCCAAATGGTAAAATTCCCCCCTTTGTGTGAAGAAGTTCCTCCTCAACTCAGTCCTAAATCTGCTTTTCCTTAAATTGAGGCTATGTCCCCTCGTTCTAGTTTCACCCACCAGTGGAAACAACTTCCCTGCTTCTATCTTACCTATTCCCTTCATAATCTTATACGTGTAGCCTCTACACACTGGACTTTCCTCCCTCATTTTCCCCTCTCCACATCCCTCTCCCCCTTTCAGACCCTCCTAAAAACATTCTGATTCCATCAAATGTAACTCACCCCTCCAACAGCTCCACATTCATTTGCCGTCTGTCTTTGTCTAATAACCTCTCTGAGAATCATCAAGGGGTAATTCTTTTACGCTAACATTACAAGATTTTGTTACTTTACAACCTACTGGGATTGTTCCCATTGAGGGGTATATTCAATAGAGGGATTCAGAGTTATACAGGTCGGGCCAAAAACATTTCCACTGGCGGGAGGATTGGTAAACAGGTTTAAGATCGTTAACAAACCATGGGGATGTGGTGAGATGTTGTGATCGGGAAGACGCTGCCTGGAAGGGTGGTTGAAGTAGATTCGATGGGAACTTTCAAAAAGGGACTATCAGAAATAACTGGAAAAGGAAAATGTGCCAAGCTACGGGGTTAAGAGGAGGAGCGAGTGAAGTTAATTGGATAGCTCTTTCAAAGAGCTAGTACAGACATGAAGGGCTGAATGGCCTCAGTCAGTGCTGTATGATTATTTGGTTCTGTACTCGATGGCCAAATCTTACTCAACGAACACTTAATTAAACAGGAAATGTTGGAATTTCACAGCAGCTCAGACAGAATCCAAAAGAAAAAAGTTTTTGGAGAGAATCTGGCACGGGAGCCTGTGTTTCTTTTTCTTGTTTCAGATTTCCAGTATTCAGTTTGGCTTTGTTGTTTCAAATCACAGAAAGCTTGCTGGTTGCCTGACTGCCTTTCGCTGCCAGCTTAGAGCAGCAAATGCCACATCCACAGCCCCTGTTTCTCCAGTTTTGTGAAACTGCTCATGTCTTTGCGGAGAGTGCACCTTTGCGTTTTTTGGTCGCTGGAGCAAACTGCTTCCCCTGAATGTTGGGGCCGATGTGCATTAATTCTTTGTTATTCTCTGTCGGTAGGGCTTTGGGAATCCATCTGGAGAACACTGGCTCGGAAATGAGATGATCTTCCTCCATACAAACCAGCGACCATGCTCACTGAGAATTGAGCTGAGAGATTGGGAGGGATGCTCACTGAGAATTGAGCTGAGAGATTGGGAGGGAAACCAGGCATATTCCTCCTATGAGAAGATTCAGGTGGCAAGTGAAAAGCAGAACTACAGGTAGAGAATGTTTCTGAATCTCTACTGGCCTTGGCTTCCTTTCCCTTGTAGGAACCACTGGATAACTAAAAACATCTGGTTCACCGTCTGCCCTGCTGGTAGTCACATGATGCAATGATGATGAAATTGTCCACCAATCACAGCTAGTTATGTCTATTTGTGAACCTACAACCCACCCAGACACAAAGCAGGCAAATCCCTATTAGTCAATCCCATTGGTCCAAAGCCACCTGTTCCTCCCGAGGCACTCACCACATGTCATGTAAGACCATAAGACATAGGAGCAGAATTAGGCCACTCGGCCCATCGAGTCTGCTCCACCATTCAATCATGGCTGATATTTTTCTCATCCCCATTCTCCTGCCTTTTCCCCATAACCCCTGATCCCCTTATTAATCAAGAACCTATCTATCTCTGTCTTAAAGACACTCAATGACCCGGCCTCCACAGCCTTCTGCGGCAAAGAGTTCCACAGATTCACCACGCTCTGGCTGAAGAAATTCCTCCTCATCTCTGTTTTAAGGGATCAGCCTGAGGTTGTGCCCTCTGGTTCTAGTTTTTCCTATTACTGGAAACATCCTCTCCACGTTCACTCTATCCAGGCCTCGCAGTATCCTGTAAGCTTCAATAAGATTGCCCCTCATCCTTCTAAACTCCAACAAGTACAGACCCAGAGTCCTCAACCGTTCCTCATATGACAAGCTCTTCATTCCAGGGATCATTCTTGTGAACCCCCTCCTGACCCTTTCCAAGGCCGGCACATCCTTCCTTAGATATGGGGTCCAAAATGGCTCACAATACTCCAAATGGGGTCTGACTAGAACCTTATACAGCCTCAGACTTGTCTCCAGTTATTTATATATTAGATCCCAAAATACTGTTTTCTGAAAGAGATTTATTGAGTTTGCAATCAAATGAATTCATTAGATCTGCTGGTTTGATTTGGTGGAAGAAAGGTCTGATCACTAATCAAATGTAGATGGTGAAATTTGCCTGTCTGGGACTGAGTCCCGTGGCGGTGGTAGGGAATGTTTCCGCTGCGGAGGGTGACAGGTGACCATGCCATACCTTCCATCTTCAGTGTAATAATTCTGGATCTGCGCTGTGTTCCTTGGTGGGGTGGGCTTGATTGCACGCACCCCACCACCATATTAAAAGGCGCCCAACATCACCGACCCACCGTTGAAGAAAGAGGATGGTTCTCCAGACACACCCTGAAGCGGGAAGATGGACCTTCCTGAAGACACTGAAGCTGGAAGATCCACTCTATAGAGGCTCCCCCATCCACTGCTGTGGTGTTCCAGGGTCCAGGGTATCTGGCAGCCTCCATCCAGAACTCAGGAGGCTTATTGCTTCCACCAACACTGAAGAAGCTTGACACCATCCAGGACAAAGCAGCATCCCTTCCACAAACATTCGCTCCCTCCACCACCGACATACAGTGACAGCCGTGTGTACCATTTGCAAGATTCACTGCAGCGGCTCATCACGGCTCCTTAGACAACACCTTCCAAACCCATTTCCATGACCATCTAGAAGGACAAGGGCAGCAAACACATGGGAACACCACCAGCTGGAAGGTGCCCTCCAAGTCACTCACTATCCTGATTTGGAAATATATTTTTATTCCTTCACTGTCGCTGGGTCAAATTCATGGAATTCCCTCCCCAATGACATTGTGGGTCAACCCACAGAACATGGACTGCAGCGATTCAAGAAGGCAGCTCATCACCACCTTCTCAAGGGCAACTAGGGATGGACAATAAATGCTGGGCCCAACCAGCACTGCCCAAGTCCCAGGAACCTTTCTTTAAAAGCTTGTAGTGGATAAATGTTATTGATTGATAAAATTAATTGTGAGTCACTTAGTAAGAGTTGAACATTTTTTCAAACTTGCTTCCAGATATTTTGACCTTGTTTTTTGCCCGACTCTCTTGGTCCTGCAAGGTTTTAGTGGAACCTCTTATCTTAATACACAGGAAATGTTGGACTTTCCCACTGCACACTCACGTTGAGTGGCACTCTGAACCTGCAAAGGTAAAATTGACGGTACATTAAAATTCAGAGATAAGCAATCTAGTTTCATCTCTGCCCTCCTCCAATTCTGGCCTCTTGACTATCCCAGATTTGAATTACTCCATCAGTAGCTGCCTTCAGATCCCAAGATCCCAAACTTTGGATTTCATTCCCTAAAATTCTCATCTCTCCTTTAAGGTTTCTCCTTAAAACTTATTGCAGTGACCTATGGTTTGGTCACCTGACCTAACGCCTCCTTTAGGTGGCTTGGCCAAAGTGTGTCTGATTGCTCTCCACTGAAGCATCTTGGGACATTTCACTCGGTTAAAGGTACCATGAAAATTCAAGTTGTTGTCGTGGTGTGACTGGCGTTGAAAACTCGCCCTGTGAGTGAATGGTGCATGATGTGGCGATGCTGGCGTTGGACTGGGGTAAACACAGTAAGAAGTCTCACAACACCAGGTTAAAGTCCAACAGGTTTATTTGGTAGCACTAGCTTTCGGAGCGCTGCCCCTTCATCAGGTGAGTGGGAGTTCTGTTCACAAACAGGGCATATAAAGACACAAACTCAATTTACAAAATAATGGTTGGAATGCGAGTCTTTACAGGTAATCAAGTCTTAAAGGTACAGACAATGCGAGTGGAGAGAGGGTAAAGCACAGGTTATAAGAGATGTGTATTGTCTCCAGCCAGGACAGTTAGTGAGATTTTGCAAGCCCAGGCAAGTCATGGGGGGTCACAGATAGTGTGACATGAACCCAAGATCCCAGTTGAGGTCGTCCTTGTGTGTGCGGAACTTGGCTATCAGTCTCTGCTCAGCGACTCTGCGCTGTCGTGTGTCGTGAAGGCCGCCTTGGAGAACGCTTACCCGAAGATCAGAGGCCAAATGTCCGTGACCGCTGAACTGTTCCCCAACAGGAAGAGAACAGTCTTGCCTGGTGATTGTCGAGTGGTGTTCATTCATCTGTTGTTGTAACGTCGGGGCAGCGTTCCAAAAGCTAGTGGCTTGTGCTACCAAATAAACTTGTTGGACTTTAACCTGGTGTTGTGAGACTTCTTACTGTGAATGGTACAGCCAGATAATCACCCACTGCTTAACACGCGCAAAATTATCCCTGCTGCGAATATGCACACCGCCAATTTCCTACCTTGTCACATCAGAGCATTGGGTTGTGCATGAAATAGAAACAAAATTCACAGAATTGATCAGACTGATTCGGTCAGTCTTGTCACTTGGAGACAGCAGCTGGAGAGTTGGGAGTAACATTGTCTGCAATAGTGACAGAAAAACTTTGTTGCTACGACTGATCCAAATGTTCAGTAATGAGCTGCAAGGCATTGGCCAGACCGCTGGGGTGACCTGGACTCAAGAGTTTGAGTTCCTCTCGTTACTGGACATTTCACTGAGACTCAATCCAGCCAATTGACATGTCAGATAGGAGGAGCAAGCAATACAGATTTCATTATTAATGAACACATCCCAGTAACCACTTCCAAAACTCTCACACCCAATTACTGCAGAAAGATAAATTACTGCTCCTTTTCTTTGGGCGACAAAGTAATCTGTGAAAGGAATATAGTTGGAAAGAGGAAACATTGCCAAGATATTGGAATGGATGTAGAGTTTTATTGATTAATTGTAGAAAGGAATAGGGGTTGGCTCCAGAGCCCGGCTGGATTTACTTCTTTCAATCTAGGGGACAGGCAATTGGCAGACCAATGTTTGAACTGAGGCATCTGGTATTTTTCTTTCTGACCCCTCAGCCTTGCTGTAGCATTTGGTCGATACAAGGCTTTGCTCAGGATAATTTCACACCTCCCATCTCAGGGCTTTTGCTATTGTTTTCAAATGCTTTGAGTACTTGTAAAAAAATGCCTTGAAGCGTGCACAACAGGTCACTGCAATATGAGAGTTCCATGTGTTTCATAAAACATTTTCCTCAGTTTTTAAAGTTATAAAACCAACACGCAGAGTGATCACGGCAAGTCCTTAATCTATCTCCATGCCTGCTACAGAAATCAAGGGCGGAATTTTCCCGTCCCGCCCACCGCGGGAATTGTAGCGGGGGAGGGGGACCACGCAAAAGTCTGTTGAGCTCGGGTTGGGATTTTCTGGTCATGAGGCAACAGTTGCTGGAAAATCCCACCCCTAATTCAAATTGAATCCAATTCATGGTCCCCACAAGAGAGGCAAACCAGATCCAGGCTGACAAGAGAAGGCATTGGACCCCAACTTGGGCTCGATCTGATGCTTGGGGCAGAACTTCCCAGCCGGGCACACCCAAGACTGGAAAATTCCACCTGAGGTCAACAGACCTTTGCATGGTTCCACCCCCTCCCCCTCACCCCCTCCCCCTCTCCCTTCCCCCCTCCCCCTCCCCCTTCCCCTCTCCCTTCCCCCCTCCCCCCTCCCCTCCCCCCCTCTCCCTTCCCCCCCCCCCCCCCCCCCCCCCCCCACCGCCCAGGTTTCTGTGCAGACTCATTTACATATCGCCAAAACCTCCCAAAAAGCAGGAAAACCGAGCAGCAGTTTACAAAGTAATTTTGCCCTGTGCATTTAAAAACCCAGATGTATTCTGCCTGAGGGAGGGCTCCACCCTCTGGGGTGATCATTCACTCTCAGTTCCCATTGATCCCTCAAGTCAGGTGACACTCTTCCGCAGTGCTGTCTTAAAGAGACAGGCACCACAATCACTGCAGTTATGCCCGAGCATTGCTGGCATCTCTGTTCAAATTGTGGAACAAAACTCAATATGACAGCTGCTTAGGAGAAGCCCTCCATGCTAAAGAAGTGAACAGACTTACACTCCCAGCTTATTTAACTGTGTTCATTAAAAGGTCTTAAACATAGAAACATAGAAACTAGAAGCAGGAGGAGGCCATTCAACCCTTCGAGCCTGCTCAGCCATTCACTTTGACCATGGCTGATCATCAAATTCAATATCCTGATCCCCCCTTGCCCCCATATCCCTCGATCCCTTTAGCCCCAAGAGCAATGTCTAATTTCTTCTTGAAATCAGACAACATTTTGACCTCAACTACATTCTATGTTAATGAATTCCACAGATTCACCACCTCTGGGTGAAGAAATTTCTCCTCACCTCAGTTCTAAAATGTTTCCCCCTTATCCTCAAACTAAGACCCCTAGTTCTGGACTCCCCCCACCATCGGGAACATTCTTTCTGAATCTACCCTGTCTAACCCTGTTAGAATTTTATAACTTTCTATGAGATCCTCTCTCACTCTTCTAAACTCCAGTGAATATAATCCTAACCAATTTAGCCTCTCCTCATATGACAGACCTGCCATCCCAGGAATGAGCCTGGTAAACCTTCACTGTACTCCCTCTATAGCAAGGACATCCTTCCTCAGATAAGGACACCAAAACTGCACACAATACTCCAAGTGTGGCCTCTCCAACACCCGATACAATTGCAGTAAAACATCCCTATCCCTGTACACAAATCCTCTCGCTCTGAAAGCCAACATACCAACATACTTTGTTATCAAAGGACTTGGAGGAATTAAAGCTGAGATCTTGGGTCTGAAGGAGAAGGGTCTCTGCCTAATTTTCTTCATCACTTTTATGGAGAAAGCATTCCGAATTAATGTCTAATGGTTCGAACACACTCCGCAAGTCCCTGCATTGACAGTGCTTTCCTTATTCATTCACTCACGGGACGAGGGCATCGCTGGAAAGGCCAACATTTGTTGCCCATCTCCGCCCTTAAGATGATGGTGGTGAACCACCGCAGTCCGTGTGGTGTGGTCACACCCCGGAACGCTGTTGGGAACGCTGGGATTATGACCCAACCAAAATGAAGGAATGGCGAAATTGTTCCAACTCAGGGTGGGGTCAACCAATTGGTCTGCGAGGTGGAGTTGGCAAAGCGGCAGGAACTGATGTTCCGTGCGAAATAGTTTTGATCATTTTCATGATCATTTCTTAGAATTTGAACAAATTCTAAAACATGTTCAGTAGTTAAGCAGTCCGTGCTTACTGGCAGCGAGACCAGTTCGACAGTCCCATGATCGGGAATGGCAGAGCAGGCTTTGGGGGAGGGTGGGGGTGGGGGTGCAGGTGGGGGTGGGGGTGGGGGTGGGGGTGGGGGTGCAGGTGGGGGTGGGGGTGGGGGTGGGGGTGGGGGTGCAGGTGGGGGTGGGGGTGGGGGTGGGGGTGCAGGCGGGGGTGGGGGTGGGGGTGGGGGTGGGGGTGGGGTGCGGGTAGGGGTGGGGGGGGGTGGGGGTGCAGGCGGGGGTGGGGGTGGGGGTGCAGGCGGGGGTGGGGGTGGGGTGCGGGTAGGGGTGGGGGGGGGGGGGGTGCTGAACTCCTCCTCCTGTTGCTACAATCCCTGATGTCAGTGACAGCAAGCGTCCTGGGTGGTTAGATTTTCAGGTTAGCTTGATTCTGAGCCTGCGGCCTTTTGCCGCGAACCCTCTGGGGGCGTGAGTTGATAACGATGCCCTGAGGGGCAACGGGGCATCTGGAATCTCAGCGAAGGATAGGACTGACCGTCTATCCCATTAACCAACGAAGTTTAAGAATGGATAAACAAACCAGAGAAGGAAATCAGTGAATTGGAGTCAAATCAGAGACAGAAAGAGAGATTAAGAGAGGGAAAGAAAGATTGGATTAAGAGCGACAGAAAGGAAAATAAGTCAGATCTTTTAGATCTGAATTGGAGGTGTTTAAGATCTCTCGGAAGAACATACAGCCTGTAGAACTGAGACTGAACAGTTGGAATTATTCCCTTTATGGGCCAGAGAGATGATTAACATTGTATTAACAATAATGTGTAGTTAAAAGGTTAAATTATCAGCAATCATAGAATCCTGACAGTGCAGAAGGAGGCCACTCGGCCCATCAAATTTGCATCGACCACAATCCACCCAGGCCCCATTCCCGTAACCTCTCATATTTATCCTGTTGATCCCCCTGACATGAAGGGGCAATTTAGCATGGCCAATCCACCTAACCCGCACATCTTTGGACTAGAACATAGAACAGTACAGCACAGAACAGGCCCTTCGGCCCACGATGTTGTGCCGAGCTTTATCTGAAACCCAGATCAAGCTATTTCCTCCCTATCATCCCGAAGTACTCCATGTGCCTATCCAATAGCTTCTTAAATATTCCTAAAGTTTCTGACTCCACTATCCCTGCAAGCAGTCCATTCCACACCCCAACCACTCTCTGCGTAAAGAACCTACCTCGGACATCCTTCCTATATCTTCCACCATGAACCCTATAGTTATGCCCCCTAGTTACCGCTCCATTCACCCGAGGAAATAGTCTTTGAACGTTCACTCTATCTATCCCCCTCATCATCTTATAAACCTCTACTAAGTCTCCCCTCAGCCTCCTCCGCTCCAAAGAGAAAAGCCCAAGTTCCCTCAACCTTTCCTCATAAGACCTACCCTCCAAACCAGGCAGCATCCTGGTAAATCTCCTCTGCACTCTTTCCAGCGCTTCCACATCCTTCTTATAGTGAGGTGACCAGAACTGCACACAATATTCCAAATGTGGTCTCACCAAGGTCCTGTACAGTTGCAGCATAACCCCACGGTGGGGTGGGGTGGGGACTGTGGGAGGAAACCGGAGCACCCGGAGGAAACCCACGCAGACACGGGGAGAATGTGCAAACTCCACAGACAGTGACCTGAGCCGGGAATTGAACCCGGGTTTCTGGTGCTGTGAGGTAGCAGTTCTAACCACTGTGGTACCGTGCCACTTTAATGTTCTCTGGTGACTTTAGGACAATTGATTGTGTAACTGTAGCAAGTACTGAAAGATAACATGGAGGGTGAGTGTGAGGGTGAGTGAGGAGCGAAGGGAGTGGGGGAGTGGTGTAAGTTCTGAAGATTCACAGCGAATATCTTCATTCCCTGAACTTGCTGATTTGTGCATTAATTACAACATTAACACTGCCTTTTCCTTGAAGCATCGGCCCAATGTGCTACAAATGAGGTGATCATTCCAACGAAAGCCTGGACATGATCACCCTAACATCTTCAAGTCTTGTATTCTTCAGCAGAAAGCAAAGCATGTTTGTTTTATTTACTCATTCTCGCTGTGGCGATACTATTTAGAACAAAGGCGGCACGGTAGCACAGTGGTTAGCACTGCTGCTTCACAGCTCCAGGGTCCCGGGTTCGATTCCCGGCTCGGGTCACTGTCTGTGTGGAGTTTGCACATTCTCCTCGTGTCTGCATGGGTTTCCTCCGGGTGCTCCGGTTTCCTCCCACAGTCCAAAGATGTGCGGGTTAGGTTGATTGGCCAGGTTGAAAATTGCCCCTTAGAGTCCTAGGATGCGTAGGTTAGAGGGATTAGCGGGTAAATATGTGGGGGTAGGGCCTGGGTGGGATTGTGGTCGGTGCAGACTCGATGGGCCGAATGGCCTCCTTCTGCACTGTAGGGTTTCTATGATTTCTATGAAAGAATAATACAACACAGAAACAGGCCCTTCGGCCCATCACACCTGCGCCAATTCCTAATCCTTATTTAGACCCACTACTTATTGTCCAGACGCGGTTTCTATCCCTCTGTTCACCTCCCGTTCATGTGCCTTGAATGTTGCTAATGTGCCTGCCTCCACCACTGCCACTGGCAGTGCATTCATAGAATGATAGAATCCCTACAGTGCAGAAGGAGGCCATTCGGCCCATCGAGCCTTCCACCCAGGCTCTATCCCCATAAATTGACCCTGGTAATCCTCCTGACACTAAGGGGCAATTTAACATGGTCAATCAACCCAACCTGCACATCTTTGGACTGTGGGAGGAAACCGGAGCACCCGGAGGAAACCCACGCAGACATGGGGAGAATGTGCAAACTCCACACAGACAGTGACTCGAACTGGGAATTGAACCCGGGTCCCTGGTGCTGTGAGGCAGCAGTGCTAACCACTGTGCGACCGTGCCGTTCCAGGCACCCACCATCCTCTGTGTGAAAGTCAATCAATTTCCACACGTCTCCCCTCACCTTGAACCTGTGCCCTCTTGTAGTTGATGATTCCATCCTGGGAAAAGGCCTCTGACTATCCACCCTGTCTATGCCTCCCATAATTTTGTAGATTTCTATCATGTCGTCCCTCAGCTTCCGTCTTTCCAGTGAAAACAATCGGAATTTATCTAAACTCTCCCATAAAATGAATAATGCCGGGGAAAATGAACTAGAAGTGGCCAACAGTCTCCTGACAGTCATGGTGTTTTAGAAGCACAGAAAGGTCAGAGAGGAGGTCCCAGAGAGACACTGGCCATGTCCACACAGCCCTCCATTGGTGAGGTTTTATACAGAAGCTCATCACTCTCAATGAAGTCTTTGATTGTACAGGAATCTTTATCAGACACCATTGACTCTGAGGGAGCTGAAATATGTTTGGATAGTCCGATTGTATATTTTGTCGGAAGTCTTAGTCTGACATATCTCGTGTTGGCACGTGTTGTTTTATCGTGGATTTTTATGAAGGAACTGAGCTCGATTAGCCCTCAAAAAGAAATGATTTTTATGTAAGGGAAACATTAACTCTGTGGTTAGAATCATAGAAACCCTACAGTACAGAAAGAGGCCATTCGGCCCATCGAGTCTGCACCGACTACAATCCCACCCAGGCCCTATCACCATATCCCTACATATTTACCCGCTAATCCCTCTAACCTACGCATCTCAGGACACTAAGGGGCAATTTTAGCATGGCCAATCAACCTAACCCGCACATCTTTGCACTGTGGGAGGAAACCGGAGCACCCGGAGGAAACCCACGCAGACATGGGGAGAATGTGCAAACTCCACACAGACAGTGACCGAACCCGGGTCCCTGGAGCTGTGAAGCAGCAGTGCTAACCACTGTGCTACTGTGCCGCCCGGCACAGCTGGGCAAGATACAGATCCTGACTCCCTGAGCTCAGGGAATGATGCCCCACTCCCGTGTCGTGCTTGGAAGCTATGAGACGTGTAGTGGTTTTGTGGAGCGACAGAACTACAGGACTTTTATATTCATGACACAGAAGATGGTGCTTGACCTCTGTGTGTGCCCAAGAACCATGAGAGACAAAGGGACATGTATCGCCAGATACATGCAGGAACTACCCCTTGAGGAACTTCAAATAAACTTCAAAACTGATTGATTTTTAAAAAATAAACCCATTTTAAGATTGACTCCTCCCTGTTGAGTTGTGCATTGTGCACAGTTGAGACAGCAAGGAGATAAATCTGTTCCCAGAGATCTCAGAAACCAGCCTTGGTCAGGGAATTGAGAGTGGCCTGGGAATCCTTGAGTCTTCCCCTTCCCTTTCCAGAGAGACACTTGACCAAGAGTCATGCAAGATATTGGCATCTTTATAGGATTCTTCTGTAATTTTAATGAAACTCTTACATGTTGTTTAGGGTTTAAAGTTTATTTATTAGTCACAAGTAGGCTTAAATTAACACTGCAATGAAGTTACTGCAAAAACCCCCTAGTCTCCACACTCCAGCGCCTGTTCGGGTACATTGAGGGAAAGTTTAGCACAGCCAACGCACCTAACCAGTACGTCTTTCAGACTGTGGGAGGAAACTGGAGCACTCGGAGGAAACCCACGCAGACACGGGGAGAACATGCAAACTCCGCACAGTGACCCAAGCTGGGAATCAAACCCGGGTTCCTGGCGCTGTGAGGCAACAGTATAAACCACTGTGCCACCGTGCCAACATAGGGATAGCTTCACCCTTTCTCTGCCCACCCTCATCCCCTCATCTGCACCCTTATCCTCCACTCCCATTCCCTTCCCCTCCTCTCTTATCCTCTCCAACCTGCTTTTTCACTCTCCCATCTCTGTTCTCCTTCCCGAGTCCTTCCCCAGCCTGGCTCTGTTCATCTCTCTCTCTCTCTCTAGTTTGGTGTATCTACAGTCACACATTTATTCATGGCTCCCCCACGTGTGATGCCATTGGAGACCAGCCAGTCATTGAAATTAAACTGGTGATGGATTTCTCAAATCGTTTCCTCCCAGTCCAAAGTTGCTTGAGTCAGAAAGGTGAAAGGATAAAATATTCCTCATCCTTTGAGGAGCAGATTTTTCATTCCCAGGGTGGTAATATCCCTGGTTTGACATGTTTCCCTCTCATTAATCATTCTTTCTGATCCCGTTAATCATCTTGCTAATATTCCTGGCGAGTTGCTGTTTATCAGCAAACCCTCTCCTTCTCAGAGGCGCAGTGGGGCGAAGGACGGGGATTGGTGGTGACCGGTGGTGATGCCTCTGCAGTCATGGGGTGGCTCGGTGGCACAGTGGTTAGCACAGCAGCCTCACAGCGCCAGGGACCCGGGTTCGATTCCCGGCTTGGGTCACTGTCTGTCTGCGTGGGTTTCCTCCGGATGCTCCGGTTTCCTCCCACATTCCAAAGATGTGCGGATTAGGTTGATTGGCCATGCTAAATTGCCCCTTAGTGTCAGGGGGATTAGTAGGGTAAATATGTGAGGGATAGGGCCTAGGTGGGATTGTGGTCAGTACAGACTCGATGGGCTGAATGGCCTCCTTCTGCACTGTAGGGATTCTATGAAAAGTCTCAGAGGAGGTTCTTGAACTGAAGTTCAGGACGATGACAGCCCCATCCAAAGCCATTTTCAGAAAGGTTCGGAAGGAGAGGTGAGAAAACAAACAAACAAAGAAGGAACTACTTTAGAAGAGACAACGTTTGATTGCAGACAGAGATGATACAACAGAACAGAACAAGACTGGATTCTGTATGGATCTCAATAAAATGGAACAGAATAGCAAACACTTCCATTTATCTGTGCAATGAATGACTCCGGCACCTCTGACCCTTCCCAGTAACAGAGCTGCCCATTCTGTGGAATGCTGACATTTCAAAGCTTGATAAATCACTATCTCTCTACCTTCCAATCACGGAGGCTGCTGCAGGTCTGCTGTTTTTGTGTGAATTAAAGCACTGCTATATTTCCAATCCCAAACTGATTGATAAATGGATAAATTATTCATGAAGGGATATTGGTTCGAATTTACTGATGGCAAAAGCGGTTAGGTTGGTAATCTTTTCCTTGTATATCCCACATTCTGTCTGTTATTTGGAGCCAGATGATTCACAGTTACAGTAAATACAATGCAAACAGTTACAGAGTCAATATTGAGCATTCGAATCTGGCAGCACCAGAGGGAAAAGCCACAAATCTTCATTCCTGGGAAATATCCGACCGCAATCGGACGAGAACCCGGTTACTGGAGCACTAGCTGGTTACAGCATCAATATTTGCTTTTTGCTGACTTTAATTTGGACCAATCTCCCATCTTCACAGCTTGAAGAAAAGACCTCAATAAATAATAGGGTCCCTTTCTCTCTCGATTTTCATCAGTCGCTCTGTGGGTGGCTCGCACATCTCAATCTGAAGCTTCAAGTTGCCACTCCAAAGTCCAGAGCACATAATCCAGGTTGATGCTCCCAAGGCAGTACTGATGGAGTGCTGCACTGTCAGAGGGTCAGTACTGATGGAGTGCTGCACTGTCAGAGGGTCAGTACTGAGGGAGTGCTGCACTGTCAGAGGGTCAGTACTGAGGGAGTGCTGCACTGTCAGAGGGTCAGTACTGAGGGAGTGCTGCACTGTCAGAGGGTCAGTACTGAGGGAGTGCTGCACTGTCAGAGGGTCAGTACTGAGGGAGTGCTGCACTGTCAGAGGGTCAGAACTGAGGGAGTGCTGCACTGTCAGAGGGTCAGTACTGAGGGAGTGCTGCACTGTCAGAGGGTCAGTACTGAGGGAGTGCTGCACTGTCAGAGGGTCAGTACTGAGGGACTGCTGCACTGTCAGAGGGTCAGTACTGAGGGACTGCTGCACTGTCAGAGGGTCAGTACTGAGGGAGTGCTGCACTGTCAGAGGGTCAGTACTGAGGGAGTGCCGCACTGTCAGAGGGTCAATACTGAGGGAGTGCTGCACTGTCAGAGGGTCAGTACTGAGGGAGTGCTGCACTGTCAGAGGGTCAGTACTGAGGAAGTGTCGCACTGTCAGAGGGTCAGTACTGAGGGAGTGCCGCACTGAGAGAGGGTCAGTGCTGAGGGAGTGCTGCACTGTCAGAGGGTCAGTACTGAGGGAATGCTGCACTGTCAGAGGGTCAGTGCTGAGGGAGTGCCGCACTGTCAGAGGGTCAGTACTGAGGGAATGCTGCACCGTCAGAGGGTCAGTACTGAGGGAGTGCCGCACTGAGAGAGGGTCAGTACTGAGGGAGTGCTGCACTGTCAGAGGGTCAGTACTGAGGGAATGCTGCACTGTCAGAGGGTCAGTACTGAGGAAGTGTCGCACTGTCGGAGGGTCAGTACTGAGGGAGTGCCGCACTGAGAGAGGGTCAGTACTGAGGGAGTGCTGCACTGTCAGAGGGTCAGTACTGAGGGAGTGCTGCACTGTCAGAGGGTCAGTACTGAGGGAGTGCCGCACTGTCACAGGGTCAGTACTGAGGGAGTGCCGCACTGTCAGAGGGTCAGTACTGAGGGAGTGCCACACTGTCAGAGGGTCAGTATTGAGGGAGTGCTGCACTGTCAGAGGGTCAGTACTGAGGGAGTGCCGCACTGTCAGAGAGTCAGTACTGAGGGAGTGCCGCACTGTCAGAGGGTCAGTATTGAGGGAGTGCTGCACTGTCAGAGGGTCAGTATTGAGGGAGTGCTGCACTGTCAGAGGGTCAGTACTGAGGGAGTGCCGCACTGTCAGAGGGTCAGTATTGAGGGAGTGCTGCACTGTCACAGGGTCAGTACTGAGGGAGTGCCGCACTGTCAGAGAGTCTGTACTGAGGGAGTGCCACACTGTCAGGTGGATGCATAAGATCCCATGTCACTATTTGCTGTTGTCTCTTGTGGCCTGGCCAATACTTATCCTTCAATCAACATCGCCAGAATCAGAGTGTCTGGACATCATTGCACTTCCTCCAATGAAGCTATCATCATTGGAAATCACCCTCCCTATCACTGTAACTTTCTCCAGATCCTCCACCCCTCCCTATCACTGTAACTCCCTCCAGCCCCTACACCCCCCCTCCCTATCTCTGTAACCTCCTCCAGCCCCTACACCCCCTCCCTCTCTCTATAACCTCCTCCAGCCCCTACACCCCTCCCTATCTCTGTAACCTCCTCCAGCCCCTACATCCCTCCCTATCTGTGTAACCTCCTCCAGCCCCTACATCCCTCCCTATCTCTGTAACCTCCTCCAGCCCTTACACACCCTCCCTATCTCTGTAACCTCCTCCAGCCCCTCCAACCCTCCCTATCTCTGTAACCTTCTCCAGCCTCACACCCCTCTCTATCTCAGTAACCTCCTCCAGCCCCTCCACCACTCCCTATCCCTGTAACCTCCTCCAGACCCTCCACCCCTCCCTATCTCTGTAACTTCCTCCAGCCCCACACCCTCCGAGATATCTGCACACCCCTGATTCTGGCTTCTTGAGTAACCCTTATTTTAATCGCTCCAGCACTGGTTGCTATTCCTTCAGCTGCCTGGGCCCTAAGCTGAGGAACTCCCTCCCTAAACCTCTCTCTCCTCCTTTATGATGCTCCTTAAAACCCAACTCTTTGACCGGGTTGATTACCTGTTCTGATGTGGGTGTCAGATTTTGTTTAATAATTGCTCCAGTGAAGCATCTTGGGACATCTTGCTATGTTGAAACTGACGTCTAACTAGGAGTGGTTGCCATTTTTGATGTTTGTGGGATCTTGTTATGCACACATTGGCCACCACATTTCCCACATTACAACAGTGACTGCGCTTGGTGGCACGGTGGCACAGTGGTTAGCACTGCTGCTTCACTGGGCCAGGGACCCAGGTTTGATTCTGGCCTTGGGTCACTGTCTGTGCAGAGTCTGCACTTTCTCCCCGTGTCTGTGTGGGTTTCCTCCGGGTGCTCTGGTTTCCTCCCACACTCCAAAGATATGTAGGTTCGGTGGATTGGCCGTGCTAAATTGCCCCTTAGTGTCCAAAGGTGTGTAGGTTAGATGGATTGGCCGTGCTAAATTATGATGTGGAGATGCCGGCGTTGGACTGGGGTGGGCACAGTAAGAAGTCTCACAACACCAGGTTAAAGTCCAACAGGTTTATTTGGTAGCACAAGCCACTGCAGCGCTACTCCGAAAGCTTGTGGCTTTTGCTACCAAATAAACCTGTTGGACTTTAACCTGGTGTTGTGAGACTTCTTACCATACTAAATTATCGCTTAGTGTCCAAAGATATGCAGGTTTGGCAGATTGGCCATGCTAAATTGCCCCTTTGTGTCCAAAGATGTGCAGGTTAAGTGGATTGGCCATGCTAAATGTGTGTGGTTACAGGGATAGGGTGGGGGATAGGGCCTGGGTAAGATACTCTGTCACAGAGTCAGTGCAGTCTCGACAGGCCAGGTGGACTCCTGGACACCGTGAGGATTCTATGATTGAACAGCACACCTCATTGGCTGGAAATGATGCCATGAGGTGCAGGGGAAACACGGATTGATTCTTATTGCAATCTTACCGAATGGTTAATTGCAGGAGATGAGATGCTGCCAGTATTTCATTCCCATCCCCTCCCCGTCCATCCTCCTCTTTCCCCTGTACAATGAGAAAATGAGATTTATATTGTGGAGTCCCTCGGCATGTCTCTCCTCAAGGTTCTGTCGGTGCAGTGGCTGCACTGACCCTTGCTGTGAAATTTCAAAGTTAATTTACTCCTCTACAGAGTGCTGTAACATTAGCTCAGTTAGTGTGTGTGTGTGACAGGATTATCCTGACATTATGCTACGTGTAACCAGACAGTTTGCTGAACCTTAAATCACTGCGGTTTCGATCCAGTGTCTGCAGCAAGCTCTGCACTCGCTGTGAAAACATCTCCATCTATCTTCAATGCAACGGTAAATGTTCAGATTTTCTGGAAAGTCCCTCGTTTATTCCATTCATGCCTGAGGACAGACGTCTGAAGCTACACAATCTCCTCATTCCTCTCCCTGGTCTTTCGCTTTGCCCTGAGATATCTTAGACCCGGCGATAGTTGCTGCTCTCTTCTCGACAGTTCAAAGGCGGCAGTTTGGGAAACTCTGCTCCCTTAAGACCTTCTCTTTGACAATAAATGTTCCTCCATTCTTTCAAATCTTTGTTTTCCCGAGAAACTGGCCTTTTTTTCCCCCATGTTTGGTGATATTGCTCTGTCTCTTCTGAGTAGCAGCAGTCTAACCCTCCACAGAAATTCCTGTCTTTTATCAACTCAGAATTGATCCAAACTTTCAGAGTGAATTTTCTTAATTTCCTTAATCATTTCATTTTTGTGTCAGTTTGTTTGTTTGCCAGTTTGTCATAATCAGTAAGCATTGTCGAATATATTTGAAATGAGTTGTGTGTCGATACATATATGTGCAGTAAGTAGTCTCACAGCACCAGGTTAAAGTCCAACAGGTTTATTTATTCGATGAAGGAGCAGCGCTCCAAAAGCTCGTGCTACCAAATAAACCTGTTGGACTTTAACCTGGGTGTTGTGAGGCTTCTTACTGTGCCCACCCCAGTCCAACGCCGGCAACTCCACATCAAGACTACACATATATGGAGACAGTGCGCGGATTCATTCAGCACAATTAGCTCTAATCTAATCTAAGAAACCGTAGCCAGCTCGACGAACTTTACCTTGGGGTACATCTCTTTCTTGAGCTTTACATCAAAGAAAAATAAAGATTTACATTTATATGGCGTCTTTCACAAGTTCAGGATGTCCCAACATGTCTTACAGCCAATAAAGTACTTTAGAAATGCCATCACTGTTGTAATATAGGACAGGTTTATTTGGCATCATGAGCTTTCGGAGCGCTGCTCCTTCATCAGGTGAGTGGAGAGGCAGGTTTCGCAAACACGGCATATATAGACAGAGACACAATTTCAAGATAATGGTTGGGATGCGAGCCTTTACAGGTAATCAGGTCATTACATGGACAGACAGATAGAGTGAGTGGAGAGAGGGATGATCACAGGTTAAAGAGGGTGTATTGTCTCAAGTCAGGACAGTTAGTGAGATTTTGCAAGCCCAGGGCAAATGGTGGGGGTTACAGATAGTGTGACATGAACCCAAGATCCTGGTTTAGGCCGTCCTCATGTCTGTGGAACTTGGCTATCAGTTTCTGCTCAGCGACTCTGCGTTGTGTGTTGTGAAGGCCGCCTTGGAGAACGCTTACCTGTAGATCAGAGGCTGAATGCCCGTGACTGCTGAAGTGTTCCCCGACAGGAAGGGAACACTCCTGCCTGGTGATTGTCGAGCGGTGTTCATTCATCCGTTGTCGTAGCGTCTGCATGGTTTCCCCAATGTACCATGCCTCGGGACATCCTTTCCTGCAGCGTATCAGGTAGACAACATTGGCCGAGTCGCATGATTGTAGTTGTGAGACTTCTTACTGTGCCCACCCAGTCCAACGCTGGCATCTCCACGTAATGTAGGAAACATGGCAGCCAATTTTCACACAGCAAGATCCCACACTCAACGATGATAATGGCCACATCTGTCTATTTAGTGATGTTGATTGTAGAATGAATGTTGGCTAGGACACTACTGTTCTGAGGAAGAGTCAGTAAGAAGTCTCACAACACCAGGTTAAAGTCCAGCAGCGCTTCGAAAGCTAGTGGCTTTTGCTACCAAATAAATCTGTTGGACTTTAACCTGGTGTTGTGAGACTTCTTATTGTGTTCACCCCAGTCCAACGCCGGCATCTCCACATCTGAGGAAGAGTGGCCATGGGATCTTTTACATCTACCCGAGAGAGCAGACAGACTCTTGGTTCAAAACTTCATCCGAGAGACAGCACTTCTGACAGTGCAGCACTCCCTCGGTATACAGTGCCTCTTTTCATTTCTTGCTCCACTTCTGTCCTTAGTTCAGGCAGCACTGCGGCACTGGCTGTGTTGGTGATTCAGACTGAAGGGGTTCGATTCAAAATGAAAGATTTGAACCTTTTAGCAGCCTCGAGTGTAACAGCTCAATGGAGGGGGGGCTGATGGGCTGGGAGTCAGCTGACATTAAATGGAAGAGGTTTTGATTCGAACCCGTACACCCACACAAAGTGCCCCCTGTTCTGAAATGTCAGCTTTCACCTTTAGTTCCCAAGATACTTTAACTAGCACTGGGAGCTGTGGTTAGCAAGAGTTTTACAATAATTCAGGCAAACACTGCTTTGTGTCAACTTGATTGTGTTTGGTGTAGCGGGGGGTGGCAGGCCACAAGCCAAGTGTTGCCATTCTCACCTGCCTTAGCTGCACTCAATGGGACTTGTTCTGGCTGTTGTAATCCAGTAAGAAGTCTCACAACACCAGGTTAAAGTCCAACAGGTTTATTTGGTAGCAAACACCATTAGCTTTCGGAGCACTGCTCCTTCGTCAGATGGAGTGGAAATGTGCTCTCAAACAGGGCACAGAGACACAAAATCAAGTTACAGAATACTGATTAGAATGCGAATCCCTAAAGTCAGCCAGGTCTTAAAGGTACAGACAATGTGGGTGGAGGGAGCATTAAGCACAGGTTAAAGAGGTGTGTATTGCTCCCTCCACCCACATTGCCTGTATCTTTAAGACCTGGCTGGCTGTAGGGATTCACATTCTAATCAGTATTCTGTAACTTGATTTTGTGTCTCTGTGCACTGTTTGAGAGCACATTTCCACTCCATCTGACGAAGGAGCAGCGCTCCGAAAGCTTATGGTATTTGCTACCAAATAAACATGTTGGACTTTAACCTGGTGTTGTGAGACTTCTTACTGTGTTCACCCCAGTCCAACGCCGGCATCTCCACATCATGTCGTAATCCAACCAGAGAGATTCTCTCCTTGCTGCAGTTTCAGATTTCCCTGGGAACATTGAAGTTAAAGATTCAAATATTCTTCCTGGCTCCACCTGTGTGTAGCCACTGAGGGGCAAGAAGCATATCCTGGAAATCCATCACCCCTCCCTCCTCCTCACCTTCCCCAATCCGGCAGCTCTGTGCTTTTAGAATTCCCATACAAGAGCTCATTTTAAAATTAGACTCCGTCATTTTCAAATCCCTCCATGGCCTCCGCCTCCCCCCACCCTGTCTATAATCTCCTCTGGTCCCAGCGCTCGCGGAGATCTCTGTGCTAATCTGGCCGTTTTATACATCTCAGAATTTAAGACCATAAGATATAGGAGCAGAATTAGGCCATTCGACCCATCGAGTCTGCTCCGTGATTCAATCATGGCTGATAAGTTTCTCAACCCCATTCTCCTACCTTTTCCCTGTAACCCTTGATCCCCTGATTGATCAAGAACCTATCTATCTCTGTCTTAAAGACACTCAATGACCTGACCTCCACAGCCCTCTGTGGCAATGAGTTCCACAGATTCACCATCCACTGGCTGAAGAAATTCTTCCTCATCTTGGTTCTAAAGGCTCATCCCTTTACTCTGTGGCTGTGACCTCGGATCCTAGTCTCTCCCACTAGTGGAAACATCCTCCCCATGTCCACTCTATCCAGGCCTTTCAGTATTCTGTAAGTTTCAATGAGATTCCCTCTCATCCTTCTAGACTCCATCAAGTACAGACCCACAGTCCTCGAACACTCCTCTTACGTCAAGCTTTTCATTCATAGAATCTTAGCATCATAGAATCCTTACAGTGCAGAAGGAGGCCATTTGGCGCATCGAGCTTGCACCGACCACAATCCCACCCAGGTCCTATCCCTATAACCCCACGTATTTACCCTACTAATCCCCCTGACACTAAGAGTTAATTTAGCATGGCCAATCAGCCTAACCAGCACATTTTTGGCATTCCCAGGATTCCTGGGATCATTTCTGTGAACCTCCTCTGGACCCTCTTCAAGGCCAGCACATCCTTCCTTAGATATGGGGACCAAAACTGCTCACAATACTCCAAATGGGGTCTGACAAGAGCCTTTTAAAGCCTCGGCAGTACATCCCTGTTTTACATCCTAGTCCTCTGGAAATGAGTGCTGATATTGCATTTGCCTTCCCAACTACATTTCCATTGCTCCACCAATGGTGCCTTCAACTACCTGGGCCCTAAGCTCTGAGATTCCCTCCCTAAACCTCTCCCTCCTCCATTGAGTGAGATGTTGCAGGATTTGAACTAACATTCCCTGGATTTCTAGTTCCACAGGGTAACCCTCAGCACGACCGCATCCCAGTACCTGCAGAATGCCCTCAGGTGGCAGTGCACTTGTGTCAATCACCAGCGAGAGTGCAGCGAATCAAGAGAGCAGCTCACCACTACCTTCTTGAGGGGCAATTAGGGATGGGCAATAAGTACTGGACCTAGCCAGCGACGCCCACATCCTGTGAATGAACTTATCGACACAGAGGTAGGGAGGGAAGGAGTCCTGTGGCATCTTTCATGTCACTGCACCTCTTGCACTGACTGTTGTTTAGGTTTACTTGTTCTCACTGGAGCGACGGAGGTTGAGGGGCGACCTGATAGAAGTCTACAAGATTATGAGAGGCATAGAACATAGAACATAGAACAGTACAGCACAGAACAGGCCCTTCAGCCCACAATGTTGTACTGAGCTTTATCTGAAACCAAGATCAAGCTATCCCACTCCCTATCATCCTGGTGTGCTCCATGTGCCTATCCAATAACCGCTTAAATGTTTCTAAAGTGTCTGACTCCACTATCACTGCAGGCAGTCCATTCCACACCCCAACCACTCTCTGAGTCAAGAACCTACCTCGGACATCCTTCCTATATCTCCCACCATGGACAGGGTGGATAGTCAGAAGCTTTTTCCCAGGGTGGAAGAGTCAATTACTAGGGGGCACAGGTTTAAGGTGTGAGGGGCAAGGTTTAAAGGAGATGTACGAGGCAAGGTTTTTACACAGAGGGTGGTGGGTGCCTGGAACTCGCTGCCGGGGAGGTAGTGGAAGTGGATACGGTAGTGACTTTTAAGAGGTGTCTTGACAAGTACATGAATAGGATGGGAATAGAGGGATATGGTCCTCGGAAAGGTAGGGGTTTTAGTTCAGATGGGCAGCATGGTCAGTGCAGGCTTGGAGGGCCGAAGGGCCTGTTCCTGTGCTGTAATTTTCTTTGTTCTTTATTTATTAATGTCATAAGTAGGCTTACATTAACACTGCAATGAAGTTACTGTGAAAATATTGTACACAATCACATCACACTGCCCGATGATTCTCGTTTTCGCTGCAATGAACAATTATCACTGTTTACAAGAGCGAAAAATAGAATGGGATTGATTCCAAACCAGGAATGACAACTCGGCAAGAATTCTGCGTGATGTTAACTACAAGTTTATTGGGAAATAAATAGTTCTTGGCTTTGTAATAAAGTTTGTTAAGTTGGCCAAAAAGCTGTTGCGGTTTTATGTACTTGAGTAAACCACTAAGCATCTTTAATTACACTTCAAACTCCTTGCAGTTCATTATTCCCTCCACCCTGATTCCTCAGTGTTTTCACATTGTTGTTATTTCACTTTTCCTTGTTGATTGCTGACAGACACAGCAAATGAAAATCATTTGTTAACTTTCGTCCGAGTGGGCAAGTTTACAAACTGGCACCGAATCCTTCTCTCTGACACCAGCTTGTACCCAACTCCAAACCCGCATCTCTCACAGCACACTTCCACTGAAGAATGTTCTGTAAGGTGAAACTAAAGAGAATTATAGACCGGTGAGTCTCACTTCTGTTGTCGGCAAGATGTTGGAAAAAATTATAAGGGATAGGATTTATAGTTATTTGGAGAGTAATGAATTGATAGGTGATAGTCAGCATGGTTTTGTGGCAGGTAGGTCGTGCCTTACTAACCTTATTGAGTTTTTTGAGAAAGTGACCAAGGAGGTGGATGGGGGCAAGGCAGTGGACGTGGTATATATGGATTTTAGTAAGGCGTTTGATAAGGTTCACCATGGTAGGCTTCTGCAGAAAATGCAGATGTATGGGATTGGGGGTGATCTAGGAAATTGGATCAGGAATTAGCTAGCGGATAGGAAACAGAGGGTGGTGGTTGATAGTAAATATTCATCATGGAGTGCGGTTACAAGTGGTGTACCTCAGGGATCTGTTTTGGGGCCACTGCTGTTTGTAATATTTATTAATGATCTGGATGAGGGTATAGTTGGGTGGATTAGCAAATTTGCTGATGACACCAAAGTCGGTGGTGTGGTAGACAGTGAGGAAGGGTGTCGTAGTTTGCAGGAAGACTTAGACAGGTTGCAAAGTTGGGCCGAGAGGTGGCGGATGGAGTTTAATGCGGAGAAGTGTGAGGTAATTCACTTTGGTAGGAATAACAGATGTGTTGAGTATAGGGCTAACGGGAGGACTTTGAATAGTGTGGAGGAGCAGAGGGATCTAGGTGTATGTGTGCATAGATCCCTGAAAGTTGGGAATCAAGTAGATAAGGTTGTTAAGAAGGCATATGGTGTCTTGGCGTTTATTGGTAGGGGGATTGAATTTAGGAGTCGTAGCGTTATGTTGCAACTGTACACAACTCTGGTGCGGCCGCACTTGGAGTACTGTGTGCAGTTCTGGTCCCCACATTACAGGAAGGATGTGGAGGCTTTGGAGAGGGTGCAGAGGAGGTTTACCAGGATGTTGCCTGGTATGGAGGGGAGATCCTATGAGGAGAGGCTGAGGGATTTGGGATTGTTTTCGCTGGAAAGGCGGCGGCTAAGAGGGGATCTTATTGAAACATATAAGATGATTAGAGGTTTAGATAGGGTGGATAGTGATAGCCTTTTTCCTCTGATGGAGAAATCCAGCACGAGGGGGCATGGCTTTAAATTGAGGGGGGGTAGTTATAGAACCGATGTCAGGGGTAGGTTCTTTACCCAGAGGGTGGTGAGGGATTGGAATGCCCTGCCAGCATCAGTTGTAAATGCGCCTAGTTTGGGGGCGTTTAAGAGATCCGTAGATAGGTTCATGGACGAAAAGAAATTGGTTTAGGTTGGAGGGTCACAGTTTTTTTTTTTAACTGGTCGGTGCAACATCGTGGGCCGAAGGGCCTGTTCTGCGCTGTAATGTTCTATGTTCTATGTTCTAACCAGAAGCAGCCTGAGAATAGTCAGGAATAGAGGAAGAGCTTCAAACAGATCTATTCTTTCTATTTCTGAAGTTTAGGTGTCTCCTCTGTTGGAGATGTAAAAGTTTAAGATCCAGGCTGACACTCCCAGAGCGTTATTGAGGGGCGCAGCACTGTCAACCATTACATTAATGTCCTGTTTCCCCTCCCAGCTTCCTGTCAAAGATCCCATGGCATTATTTTGAGAAAGAGCAGGCAAGTTCCCCTGATGCCCTGACTGATAATTATCCCTCAACCAACAACACCCTTTATCCTCCTATTAACACATTCTGCTATCTCACCTTTATCCCACTATTAGCACCTTCTCCAATCCTTAATGCTGCCATTAACACTCCCTTTGTTTTGTGTCCATGACATCTTTGTCAATCTTTCCTTAGCTCTGACCTAACCCTGACCTTCCATTCTGCTCCACCTCTGCCCCCTACCACACTATATAATCCATCGCATTTCTCTCCCTCCTCAGTTGTGTAGGAGATTCATATGGACTCAGTTTGTGTATTGGAAATATGATATGAGGGACAGACTTTGGTTAAAAGCAGATGGATTTTTATTGATGGTGTGTGGTGTCTTCCATGGTGCTGCTTCTCTCTGTTTCTTGTGCGAGGTCTATGCCATCATTCTCGGTATATTAATATAGCATAGATCCACTGAGCCAATAGGAATAGGTACAAGTGCATAACAGACCTAAAATGTTAATTCTAATTCTCTCTCCACAAACACTGCCAGACCTGCTGAGTTTATCCAGCTTTTCCTGTTTTTATCTCAGATTTCCAGCATCCGCAATATTTTGCTTTTATTTCTATATCACTAAAAGAAGTCTCACAACACCAGGTTAAAGTCCAACAGGTTTATTTGGTATCACGAGCTTTCAGAGTGTCGCTCCTTCATCAGGTGAGTGAAGAGTTTGGCTCACAAACAGGGCATATATAGACACAAACTCAATTGCAAGATGATGGTTGGAATGCGAGTCTTAACAGGTAATCAAGTCTTTACAGGTACAGACAATGTGAGTGGAGAGAGGATTAAGCACAGGTTAAAGAGGTGTGAATTGTCTCAAGTCAGGACAGTAGTATGAACCCAAGATCCTGGTTGGCAAGCCAGGTTCCGCACACATGAGGACAGCCTCAACGGGGATCTTGGGTTCATGTCACACTATCTGTAACCCCGACGACTTGCCTGGGCTTGCAAAATCTCACTAACTGTCCTGGCTGGAGACAATACACCCTCTTTAACCTGTGCTTAACCCTCTCTCCACTCACATTGTCTGTACCTATAAAAACTTGATTACCTGGAAAGATTCGCATTCCAACCATTACCTTATAATTGAGTCTGTGTCTATCTATGCTGTGTTTGTGAACCTAACTCTCCACTCACCTGATGAAGGAGCAGCGCTCTGAAAGCTTGTGATTCCAAATAAACCTGTTGGACTTTAACCTGGTGTTGTGAGACTTCTTACTGTGCCCACCCCAGTCCAACGCCGGCATCTCCACATCATTTCATTAAAATGATGACTGGTCATTACCACTGAGAAAGATACGAGAGAAATTCAAGTTCTTCCTTCCTTTCTGTTTTCCTCCTTCCTCCCTTTCTCAGAGTGATGACGCTGTATGATTGTGTCTTTGATGTGGTTTCGCTGGCAGTGATATCATTCCATTCCTCTGGTTGTGGTTGTCCACAGGCTCTTCCTGAAGGGGTACAGCGGGACGGCAGGGAAGCAGAGCAGCTTGGTTTTACACGGAGCAGATTTCAGCACCAAAGACCTGGATCACGACAAGTGTATCTGCAAATGCGCTCAGATGTTAACAGGAGGTAAGTTGCTCCACCTCAGCCACTCCCGATGTAGAGTTCAACTGCAACTTCTCATTTACTCGCTGCATCTGGCTCAGGGACTTGGCGCCGAGCGAGGTTTGATCATTCGATTGCCACAGAATAAACTCTGAATCTGGCACTGACTTGGGTGATGTTCAAAGTCAGGCCGTAACATGGAGTGTAGAGGAGTGAGGGGGTGACCTTATTCAAACACATCAGATCCTGAGGGGTGTTGACGGGGTAGATGGTGAGATGTTTTCACCAGAGGGAGACTCTTGAACAAGGGGACATTGCGACAAGATAAAGGGCTGGTCATTTAAAACTGAGGTGCGTAGAAATTTCTTCTCACAGAGGTGGTGAATCTCTGGAATTCTCTGCCCCGAAGCGTAACACTCCACGTTACGGCCTGACTTTGAACATCACCCAAGTCAGTGCCAGATGCAGAGTTTATTCTTAAACAAGTGGCAATCGAATGATCAAACCTTGCTTGGTGCCAGGTCCCTGAGCCAGATGAAGTTGGGAGCTGGGCTGTTGTAGAAGTGAACCGAGGCAGGCCTTCTAACCGGCTCACATCCACACTCTAAACCAACTGCACCACACCAAAGCGGCGAAGCTAGCCTAGTGTGAAAAGACAAAACATCCTCATAAAGTCACACGGGGATCAGGGCTACATTTTCCCACCCACAAGAGTGCACCGGTCGGGTTTTCCTGAGCCCAGAATGAAAATTTGACCCAATGTGCGTAGAGACTTGGGCAAGACAAACTCTGTTAGTTAGAATATAGAATTGTCCAGAAGAGAAGGGGTCAAACAGGGTGCAAAGTGCATTTGGAGTGCGTGTACATGCAAACGCATGGAGAGTGACAAATAATATTTGCAAACAGGAATCCTTGAAAGTGGCAGGACAGGTGGATCAAACTGTCCCAAAAATGCATTTAGGATCCTGAATTGTTTAAAACACAGACAAAAATCAAGGACGTTACATTAAATAAGAAGTTTCACAACGCCAGGTTAAAGTCCAATAGGTTTATTTGGAACCATGAGCTTTCGGAGCGCTGCTCCTTCATCAGGTGAGTGGAGGTTAGTTCACAAACACGGCATACATAGGTACATTATGCTAAATGTTTTAGAAATCACTGGGCAGGCCTCAGTTGGGTTATTGAACACCGAGAACAGAACTTTCAGAAGGATGTGGAGACCTTGGCGAGGGTACAGGGAGATTTAGCAGAATGGCTGCAGGGATGAGAAGGGATTTGAGTTCAGTGGAGGGACTGGAGGAGCTGGGTTTGCTCTCCTTTGAGCAGGGAAGGTTAAGGGAAAATTAAATGTGTTCAAAATGATGAAGGGGTTGAATAAGATAAGATGGGGAGAAAATGTTTCTGGTGGCGAGGAGGAGAAACAGATTTCGGATCATTAGAGATAGGGAGAATATTTTAACGCAGCGAGTTGTTGTGATCTGGAAGGCGCTGCCTGAAAGGGCAGTGGAAGCAGATTCAACAGGAACTTTCAAAAGGGAATTGGAGAAACGTTTGAAGGGGATGGATTTGCAAAGCTATGATGAAAGTGCAGAGGGAATGGAACAAATTGAAGAGCTCTTCATAGAGCCAGCCCAGTTACCAAGGGCCGAATGGCCTCCATCCGTGTTGTATGAATCTATGACTGTTATGTGCAGCTAACACCATGGCTGTTATTTTTCTGTGCTCCTGCAGGCTGGTGGTTTGATGCCTGTGGGCCCTCGAATCTGAATGGGATATATTACTCAGCGGGACAGAAGCTGGGCAAGTTGAACGGCATAAAGTGGCATTACTTCAAAGGCCCGAGTTACTCTTTACGCACAGTGACCATGATGATACGGCCTTTGGGGTTCTGACCTGAACAACTCAGACCAAACCCGATTACTAACCTGAAATGAGATCGGGACAATTCTGGGAGCCACCTTCCTCCAGAACCTTTCCTCTCTCTCCATCTCCAAGGATTTGAAAGAATGTTGACTTGCTGTTTTCCACTTGGAAGCATCTCCACCCTTCCTCATTTTAATACTCATTAATTTGCCTTTTCTTGGCAGTTTGGTCTTAATGAGGGGCAGAAGAGGGGGGAAACTATCTTTTCGTGTATGACTTAACGCAGGACTGCTGAATATTAGCGCCATTAGTGCTCTGACTTTGGACCTGCTGCCCTGTCTCACCAAGCCTCATTATCGGATCTGCTGACAACTCCTGCCTAGGGACAGAGGAAGATTCCTTTTCAGAAGTTCCTTTGGAAAAGCAGGACAAGTGTGTGGGGTGGGTCTGGGCATGGTGGGGGTGAGGGGAGGGGGTTGGAGGGGAATGGGGACGGCATGAAGGAGGATCCAGCAGCACTTTCGAGAAATGGCTTTTTGCTACAACAACCAAAAGCAAACTCCGAGCCAGCGGGCGGGAGCTGTGGGAGCCAGTCACGGTGCTCGTGAGCTGTTTGTACAACATGTTTGAGATACAGCGCCTCTGAGAGGTTCTAAATAAGGCAAGGCCACTAAGGAACAGGCTTGAACTAGGTTTATCCGAGAGAAGAAAGGAAATGTTTTATAAACTGGAACCTGAAATTAATTCAAGTGTCTCATAAACACATCTGAGCAAGGCATTCTCTAGAGTGCATATGAAATGTGGTCAATGGCTTTCTGTGAATTTCAATGTGACCATGCCAACATTTGGGCTTGTTTCCCTCTCCACTTCACAGCTTTTGGAAAGTAACAACAGCCCAATCCTTGCTGATTTGATTTTGACAGTGAGAAACTCGTTAGCTGAATGAGAGACGCACAGGGATTTAAATATAAGCAGGCTACCTCCCCGCCTGGGAGAACCCAGTTTGCACCAGGCCTTCACTCCGGGAGGTGATGGGGGGCACTGAGAAACCCAATTTGGGGGAGGCAATGGCCTAGTGGTATTATCGCTAGACTATTAATCCAGAAACTCAGCTCATGTTCTGGGGACCCGGGTTCGAATCCCGCCGCAGCAGATGGTGGAATTTGAATTCAATAAAAAGTATCTGGATTTAAGAATCTCCTGATGAAACCAGTGTCAATTGTCAGAAAAACCCATCTGGTTCACTAATGTCCTTTAGGGAAGGAAATCTGCCGTCCTTACCTGGTCTGGCCTACATGTGACTCCAGAGCCACAGCAATGTGGTTGACTCTCAACTGCCCTCGGGCAACTAGGGATGGGCAATGAATATTGGCCCAGCCAGCGATGCCCATGTCCCACGAATGAATAAAAAAAACCCTTTAACCAAGAAGCAGTGTAAAAGTCCACTAGCACAGTATCCCTGAGAGTTCCGCCCATTCCCATCAGCCTGCCAGCGTGAAATTCCAGGGTTCGTATTTTGTTCAAAGTGTCTTTTTGCGGTGGATACAGATGATGCAGGAGAATTTGATTCCATTTAGTTGATCTCTCCAGGAAGTCTCAGTTTCACCACATGGGTAGGTTGAGTAGTTTTCCAATCCACACACCAACAGACAATGGGTAGAAAAATACCAACTGGGTTGTCAAACCTATCCCATACACCAGGATGGCCAAAGCATCTACCAGCCCGTCTCCTCTCCATAGCCTCGTAATCTCCTGACAGCTGTAAAGAAGCTCTGATCAATCCATGGATTATCGTTTCTGTAAAGTGTTTCCCATCATCAGTCTTCAATTTGTCTTCTCATTCCAGATCATAACCATCGCTCCAATTGTTTCAGACTTCTATCGGAGATGATTCTGCAATTTGCCATTCAGACTTCCTCTACTCCCACTTTCTATTTCTGTCCTTGTCCCATTACCACCCACTATCATCTCTCCTACCTCCCACCCTGTCACAGGCCTCCCTTTGTAGGTCTATTGGAACAAGAGGAGGCCATTCAGCCCACCCTGTCCTCATCACCATCTTTCTGATATGCATTGCACTGAGTAAGGCTAACCTGTGATCAGCTGCAGACAGTCGTAACGGAACAAACTTTATTTGCACCTCCCTGACAGAGAGGGCAGTGGAGAGGGCTGTATAACAAAATGCTCAGCTATGTAATATTCTACCCCAGTGGTTCCCAACCTTCTTTACATCACAGCACTCCTTTACACTCGGAAACAATTTGAGGCACATCTCGTATTTTCTCCAATGGGCTTGTCCTCTTGCAAAAGCCCTTTATCTCTAAAACCTCCTAAAACAACGGAGGTGATGACCTCGTGGCATTATCGCTAGACTATTAATCCAGAAACTTAGCCATTAATGGTCTACATGTGACCCCAGAGCCGTGAAGTCCTCACAAGCATGCCACAAAATAAGATTCAGAACAATTAAACATTAATATCAATAAACTAAACCTAATCTAAATCCAACCCTAACTGCCCCTTGAGAAGATGGTGATGAACCATCTCCTTGAACCGCTGCGGTCCCTGAGGTGTAGGTACACCCACGGTGCTGTTAGGGAGGGAATTCCAGGATTTAGACCCAGCGACAGTGAAGGAATGGCCGATATATTTCCGAGTCAGGATGGTGAGTGACTTGGAGGGGAACTTGCAGGTGGTGGTGTTGCCCATGTGACTGCTGCTCTTGTCCATCTAGGTGGTAGAGGTCGTGGGTTTGGAAGGTGTTGTCTAAGCAGCCTTGGTGAGTTGCTGCAGTGTAGATGGTACTCATTGCTGCCACTGTGCATCGGTAGGAGAGGTCGTGGATGTTTATGGATGTGGTCGATGGGGTGCCAATCATCATTTCAATATCGTGCAGCCCTTTGGTTCTAAGGACAAGCTTTGAGCCTCTTTGCCAATCGCTTCTGGAGATTGAGTGGCTTTTTCTGGGGGTCAGTTAAAGCTCTTTGAGCCCTAACTTGGCGTGAATGGTGTGGTGGGAGGAGGAGTAGAGACTGATGAATTTCTGTCTCTGGTTGAGGTCAACTACTCAACAAGAGTCAGAGCAGTCTCACTGGAAAGCAATGAATACTCACGCAAAGCAATTGGGCAAATTCGAGTCATTTTCTATCTAGTAAATAATAAGTTTGGCACAAAACTATATTCGCTTGTTGATATATTGAAAATGATTAATAAGGAGTTTGTAATGATATATTACTAATCTTCTGGTGCACAGTTCCTTGTGTACTTATAGTTTGTCTTTTAATTGTAGCTTGGCTTGGATTGTTTGAGTCTAAGAGGAATGATGCCATATCTTGTACAGCCAATATGGTTGTAGACTGTGTGAGTGGAAACATGCAGAGATAACCAGGAGGGGAAATCAATCAGCCTCCTCACTTAACAGAACCTGATCACTGGATTGTCAAGACAAAGGGAGGAATTCTGAATGAAATCAATGTTCCAGGGACACCCCTTGGCAATGGCACACAGTGCGGTCACTGCATCAGCGATGGTGCCGATTGGGTGGGCTGTTTTGTCCTGGATGGTGTCGAGCTTCTCGTAGTTTTCACGGTGCATTGGGAAGCACCTTTGGAACAATACTGCATCAACCAGTTCCACACTAACCAGGCTGGACCTACGAAGGGTTATTTCCAATTATGAATTCCTTGCTTCTCTGTTCCCCCTTGCTTGATAAACACAATGTAAATGGCTCTTGTTCAATCAGTCGAACTATTAATACGTATTGAAAAGTAATACTAAAATCATTTACCCGTGCAGTTCTGAGCAATGCTAAATTACATTGCTCTGTAATATTAGAATGTGCATATCCTGGCTTCCAGTACCCGAGCAAATTGTGATGTGTTGTCAGTGAGGTTTGCCTATGAGGATCTTTGATTCCTAAAGCTCTCCACCATTGGTGGGGCGGTGGTTTCCTCAGCTCATGCCTGGGTTTGTTGTAGACTCACTGATAGAGACTAATCGCCGTGAATGGCCAATAACTCTATTATTATTGTGTCACGTGTGATGGGACAAGTTGAACTCAATGAACCCACAATTCCTGCCTTCCTGTCTCTCAGGAATGAGGCGAGATGTTGAGAACACCTGTGAGGGAGTTCTGCATTTGTTTTGTTCTTGCAGACGGCTTTTTAAAAGTAAAACTATTCTCTGCACATCCATATTATAAAGAGATTTTCTGATAAACCATTGAAAAGAGTGTTGTGGTATTTTGTCATTCCTGGCACGCTTGTTTAAGGTAATACAAGTTACATAAAATTAGACATGTTGATTGAGACTTGCTTCATTCATTTTCAAATATTATGATTGGAACAAGTCTTCTGTTAAGATCGTTTTTGCTTGCTCAGAAATAGCTAACCAGCGAGAGCAAAAGTGCAATCTTGAATTTTGTATTTTAATGACTGTTTTCTGCTTGTTCATTTTGCACCTGGGAACCAGGAATAGGAACAGTATTTTTTTATTTTGGACACTCACTCCTGGCTAACTAAATTAAAACTGGACAGCTGTGTAAGATCCTCCCACGCACCAGACCGGTCTGATGCTGGATTTCCCACATCAATCATCCTCAAGCTGCCAAAATGGGACAGCCTACCAATAATTCCAACAAAAGGAGAAGGACTTGCGATTCCATAAGATCTTTCCCAACCTCAAGAGGTCCCGGAGAGCGTTACAGCCGATAAAGCACTTCTTGAAGTGTAGTCGCTGTTGTAAATGTAGGAAGCGTGGCAAACAATGTGTGCACAGCAAGATCCCACAGTTAGCACTGTCATAATGACTAGATAGTCTGTTTTTGTCCTGTTGAATGAGGGTGAAATATTGGTTCAGGACAGAGGGAAACTTACTTGGTTTTCTTCAAAATGACTCACCTGATGAAGGGGCAGCGCTCCAAAAGCTCGTGATTCCAAATAAACCTGTTAGACTTTAACCTGGTGTTGTGGGACTTCTTACTGTGCCCACCTCAGTCCAATGCCGGCATCTCCATCATGCCCTGGAATCTTTTATATTCAACTGGGAGGGCAAACTGGGCCTTTGTTTAATATTGCATCCAAAAGGCAGCGCCTCTGACCGTGTGGCACTCCTATGGTACTGCACTGTGGTGCCAACCTGGATCTTTGAGTCCAAGCCTTTAGAGTTGGATTTAAACCCACCACCTTGAGAGTCAGTGAGTGGCACACACTGAACCAGCTGACACCCTGTCTATTCATCGTGTGGAACGGTTCTCTCCGGAAAGTGAACCAATGCTCCAAAACCTTCTTTCACTGTGGTACCTCACAGCCAGCTGTACAAAACAGAGCTCCCTCTGCGACTACAATTCAAATGTATTGCATTGTCTCGAATTCACTTTGTGACATCCTCATTGTGGAGGATTCTGTTGAAATATTCTACAGCAAATATTTCATTTTTTCTTTCCATTGATCCAGACCATGTTGCGTTCTGAGGACAAGAAATATTAAACTGACTCACTCCAACATCCACTCAATTTTATAGAATCCCTACAGTGCAGAAGGAGGCCATTCAGCCCATCGAGTCTGCAATGATCACAATCCCACCCAGTCCCTATCCCCATAACCCCACACATTTACCCTGCTAATTCCCCTGACACTAAGGGGCAATTTAGCATGGCCAATCAACCTAACCCGCACATCTTTGGAGTGTGGGAGGAAACCGGAGCACCTGGAGGAAACCCACGCAGACACGGGGAGAATGTGCAGACTCCACACAGACAGTGACCCGAGGCTGGAATTGAACCCGGGTCCCTGGCGCTGTGAGGCAGCAGTGCTAACCACTGTGCCGCCCCACTGTGCCCAATGTTTTTTTAAAAATGCGCTTTAATTAAAAGATTCTCATATTCAGCTTCTATAAACTTCAGGTTACCCAAACTCTGATGTCTATTTTCCTGACTTGCTCCAGATTTCATTCACCCAATCGCTCCTGCACTCACACCAACACTGGCTCCTGGTTCAACCTGAATTCTATCATTCTCATCTTTGTTTTCAAATCTTTCCGTAGCCTTTCCCTCCCTGTCATCTCTTCCAGCCCCACAAACCCTCTGGAATGCTGCACTCCTCGATTCAACCCGCTTCTGCACCTTTTATTTTCACGCTCTGCCATTGGCGGCCGTGCCTTCAGCTCCCTGGGGGGGCCCTAGGCTCTGGAATTCCCTCCCTAAACCTCTCAAGGTTTCTTCTCTTTGAAGGCACCCCTTAAGATCACACTTATTGGCCAAGCTTTTGATCACCTGTCCTCCCTGTGGTGGCTCAATGTAAATACTCTTTGAGTACACTCTGGTGAAGCACTTTGAGACATGTTACTATAGTAAAGCGGCTATATAAATGTAAGTTGTTGTTGCTGGTTGTAAATATTGGTGTTACTATCGCGAATTCTGTCCTGTGGAGTGGCTTGTGGGCTCACTTGGAGCTCCGCTCTGGCACAATATTTAGGCTCCTGTACCTGTCCCGTTCCCCATCACCAACTGGGGTAGAACATAAACAGGATCCAGACCTTCCCAATCCTCTGCCATGGCTCACTGGGCAGTGCCCTCTCTTTACATTCAGGTGTACGTGGGTGCAAGGCCCACTCCAGCCTGATGCGTGAGTGCTGTCTTCCCAGTGTAATATTAAGTTGAGACTCTGTCTCGCTCATGGATGTAAACAGTCCCAGAGGCATTCATCTGAAGAAGGGTGGGTTGGGGGATCGGCCCTAAGTTCTGGCCAATATTTATCCCCTAGTCAATAAGTTGTCGGGTCATCAATTCATTGCTGTTTGTGTGATCTTGCTGTGCACAGATTGTCTATTTAAAAAATTCATTCATGGGATGTGACCACTGGCAAGTCCAGCATTTATTGCCCATTCCTAATTGCCCCTGAACTGAGTGTCTCGCTCGGCCATTTCAGAGGGCAGTTAAGAGTCAACCATATTGTTGTGGCTTTGGAGTCACGTGTAGGCCAGACCAGGTAAGGACAGCAGATTTCCTTCCCTAAAGGAAGCGGCACAGTGGTTAGCACTGCTGCCTCACAGTGCCAGGGACTTGGGTTCAATTCCGGCCTCGGGTCACTGTACAGTGTTTGCACGTTCTCCCCATGTCTGCATGGGTTTCCTCCGGGTGCTTCGGTTTCCTCCCACAGTCCAAAGATGTGCGGGTTAGATGGATTAGAGTCATAGAGGTTTACAGCATGGAAACAGGCTCTTTGGCCCAACTTGTCCATGCTGCCCTTTTTTTTTAAACCCCTAAGCTGGTCCCAATTGCCCACATTTGGCCCATATCCCTCTCTCGCCATCGTACCCATATAAATAGAGTCGAAAGGGATATTGTCACTTGTGCAATTGCAGAGATCACTTGAAAGGAATCAAGGCTCTGCTGGGATTGGCCATGCTACATTGCCCCTTCGTGTCAGGGGGACGAGCAGGGTAAATATGTGGGGTTATGGGGATAGGGCCTGGGTGGGATTGTGGTTGGTGCAGACTTGATGGGTCGAATGGCCTCCTTCTGCACTGTAGGGATTTTATGATTCTAGTGAACTAGATGGGTTTTTCCGACAATCGACAATGGTTTCATGGTCATCAGTAGATTCTTAATTCCAGATTTTTATTGAATTCAAATTTCACCATCTGCTGTGGCAGGATTTGAACCTGGGTCCCCAGAGCATTACCCAGGGTCTCTGGATTACTAGTCCAGTGACAATACCACTATGCCACCACCTCCCACTGCTGCAATCCCTACACAAAGACAGTGACCGCACTTCAACAAGTACATCATTGACCGCAAAGCGCTCAGGGACAGCCTGAGATGGTGAAAGGTGCTATAGAAATGCAAGTTCTTTCTTTACAGGTAAGTTTGATCTAGGTTGGCTTCGAGGCTGAGTTCTTGGTGCCATCTGTAGCCAACTGCAGAAATCGAGCTTCCTGCCAACAATCTCTAGGACATCAAAGTCCTCTGACAAAGACATGGAGTGATGGAAATGGTGAAGCATTGGTACAGGGCGGGCTCCGCTGTGGTTATGGTTTAGCTTGTTGCCAGGGCAACATGCCAAGAGTTTTTCCTCATCGACTGTGATTGTTACGACTGGTCTTTTGAACAGGCTTTAGTCGGTAATTGTTTACAGTGCATTCTTTTTTAAAACTTCAGATGAATCAACTTCTGGCAGCTTGTCTTCATTCTGTGCCCAGAAAGAATGTTCTGGAAGTTGAGTCACGCTGGATTGGGCAGTTGCTGGGACATTCTTCCACCAGCCCCCCACCCCCCACTGTTTGACGACAGTGTTCCTGTCGCTGGCAAACAGCAGGTGAAGAAACTCAAAACAGAATTATTGATTAACCCAGATTTCCTCAGGGGGGGTTTTCCCGTCCTCCCTGCCACGGGAATTGTAGTGGGCGGGTGGGGGTGGGGGTGGGGGTTTGCGGGGAACGATGGGGGGTGGGGGTGGCAGACCATGTGAGGGTCCATTGACCTCGGGCAGAATTGTCTGGTTTTGGGACAAGTGCGGCCAGAAAATCCCGCCCCTCATGTTTGATTGGATGGTATTCAAAGAACAACGAAAATTACAGCACAGGAACAGGGCCTTCGGCCCCTCCAAGCCTGCACCGACCATGCTGCCCGACTGAACTAAAACCCCCTACCCTTCCGGGGACCATATCCCTCTATTCCCGTCCTATTCATGTATTTGTCCAGACACCCCTTAAAACTCACTATTGTATCTGCTTCCACTTCCTCCCCCGGCAGCGAGTTCCAGGCACCCACCACTCTTCAAAAAACTTCAGGGACGGTTAGAAATCGAACCCATCGGGGGTTAATTTACCCGGGGTGAACTTGTTTTTCCCAACATTCCCTCGAGGAGGATGTGGAATCTGGAATGTAAATGTCCTGAGGTTTCCCTTTGCTAATGGGATTGGCTATCACATGTCCAATCAGGAGCTGACCAAATTGGCCAAGATGACTGATTGGTCTGTGCTGAAGACCCATTCGCCCGTTACCCGACCCAATCCAGCCAATCCTCAAATTTGCAATTCTTATCTTTGTTCCCTCCTCATCCTCCTCGTGCCTCTGTGACCTCCTCCAACCACACAGTCCTCCACAACTGGCTGCCATGCATTACACTACAACTTACAACATCTTATATTTCTAAAGCTCCTTGAAGGTAATAAAATGCTCCAAGGCGCTTCGCGGGTGCATTATAAAAGAAATTCTGACACGGAGCCAGGTAAAGAGATGTTACAGCAGAAGATCAAAGGTTTCACGAGGGACAGGTTTGAAGGAGACTCGAAAGGATAGCGAGAGAGGCCGAGGGGTTCGGGGAGGGAATTCCAGAGCTTGGGGCCCAGGTAGCTGAAGGCATGGCCACCAAAGGTGGAATAATTAAAATCAGGGATGTTCGAGAGGCTAGAATAAGAGGAGCACGAATCTCAGAGGGAATGGGGCTGAAGGAGATTAGGGAGATTGGAAGGGGTGAGGCCATGGAGGGAGTGCAGGGGGAAGGGCTTGATGTGTGTTAGGACATAAGGGTAACAGCATTTTGGATGAAGTCAAGTTTAAGGAGGACATATATTAATTATATACATATATATTATTTACACACACACACACATATATATATATACACACACATGTACCTCAGATATCAGTATAAGTATTAATGTATATTTCAGATCTTTGTGTATCTACTCATTATCTGGGGATCCCTGTGCCTATCATTCATTACAGAATCTGCTAATGACCCATTTGAACTCTTCTAGATGAAACTCACCTCCACAGTAACACTAGCGAACTCACAATCACTCCACAACCCTTCCACATCTTTCCCATTGGCCAACCCTCCACTCACTTCTGAATTTTAACTCTCACCTGTTTGTTGCATGAAGTCTTCCCTCGCCTTTCATTGAATTAACATTCACACCACACAAGTGCCAGGCAATAACCATCTCCAACAAGAGAGGATCCAAGCATCGTCCCTTGACATTCAATGGCATCACCATCACTGAATCTCCCAGTGTCAACATCCTGGGAGTTACCATTGACCTGAAACTGAACTGGACTAGCCGTATAAATACTGTGGCTACCAGAGCACGTCAGAGGCTGGGAATCTTGCGGTAAGTAACTCACCTCCTGACTTCCCAAAGTCCACCATCTACAAGGCACAAGTCAGGAGTGTGATGGAATTCTCCCCACTTGCCTGGATGGGTGCAGCTCCAACAACACTCAAGAAGCTCGACATCATCCAGGACAAAGCAGCACACTAACTTGGCACCCCATCCACAAACATCCACTCGCTCTGCCACTAACGTACAATGGGAGTTGTGTGCACCCTCTACAGGATGCACTGCGGCAACTCACCAAGGCTCCTTTCACAGAACCTTCCAGACCCATGACCTGTACCATCTAGAAGGACAAGGGCAGCAGATACCTGGGAACACCACCACCTGCAAGTTCCCCTCCAAGCCAATCCTGACTTGGGAACATATCGCTGTTCCTTCACAGTCGCTGGGTCAAAATCCTCAAACTCCCTCGCACTGGGTGTACTTACACTACACGGTCTACAGAGGGCATCTCACAACCACCTTCTCAAGGGGCAATTAGGGATGGGCAATAAATGCTGGGCCTAGCCATTGCTGCCCACATCCCATGGAATAATTTAGATAAACTATTTCTGAAGGAGCATTCCACCTGAACTGTTAACGGTGTTCTCTCCAGCAGCTGAATCATTAGCCTGAAGCGGACCACATTTGATCTGGAGGTTGGTGTTTCCAGGACTTGGGACATTGACTAAAATTAGTGACATGTCCTTTCGGAAACACTTCTGAGATTGATCTTTGTGAACCAGTGGTATTTAGGGATGAGGCAAACACGGGCACAGAATCAGCCATGATCTCCATGAATGACAGAACAGGCTCAAGGGGCTGAATGGCCTCCTCCTGTTAATCCTGTTTTCCTAAGGTCCCACATGCTGCGTAACAGAGAATAGACAGTACATTGTCTGTGCTATCAACTCATAATCCCAGTTAGCAGGTTTATTTTCTTTTTTTCCAAGTATAGTACAATTGCCAATTCCGTCTCTTTATAAATCTGCAGAGTAATTGGAGAATGTCATATCTACCACTGACCCTGTCTGCCTAATGTATCTCCACATGTCAACATCCTGAGTGCTCAGAGTTCAAAATAAAATATAGCAAGAGGACTATGTTCTCACTAGAATTTGCCCAAGAGTTTGCCAAGAAAACACTTTGTTAATTAAATGAAAGCAGGAGTCTGTCCAGTTGCACAGCTAACAATTCTGGGATCACATTGTTTTCTGAGGAGTAGTAACTCAGCAAACACATAATAATTCTCTCACAGATGTAACGCAACCCCGATGGGACAGTGGAATAACATTCGGCACTGAAACACTCGCAAATTACTACTTTTTGTCGACACTACTTAAAATACTTTGCCGCATTCCACCCTGAAAACCGGTTGAAAGGGATTCTACCCCCCTCCGCACCCCTCCACCCCCAACTCCGCTTGCGACCGACTGCGGCACGTGGTGGACACAATTTGGGAAGGCCACATCTGAAACACCAACTTGTTTCGTTCTCTCAAGTACTCAAAGAACACAGAACAGTACAGCACAGGAACAGGCCCTTCAGTCCACCAAGCCTGTGCCGACACAAGACACCTTTCTAAACTGAAGACCTTTTGCCTCTATGTGGTCCATATCCCTCCATTCCCTGCCTTTTCATGTATCTGTCAAGATGCCTCTTAAACGTTGCTATTGTATCTGCTTCTACCACCTCCTCTGGCAGCGCGTTCCAGGCACTTACCACCCTCTGTGTAAATAATCTGCCTCTCACATCTCCTTTCACCATAATCCTCTGTCCCCTAATAATTGACATTTCTATCTGGGAAAATGAATCTGACTATCCATTCTATCCATGCCTGTCATCATCTTGTAAAATTCTATCAGGTCGCCCTTCAGCCTCTGACATTCAGGTGAAAACAAATCAAGTTTGTCCAATCTCTCCTCATAGCTAATACCCTCTTAACCGGGCAACATCCTGGTAAACCTTTTCTGTACTCTCTCCAAAGTGTCCACATCCCTCTGGTAGTGTGGTGACCAGAACTGCACGCAATATGTGGTCTAACTAAAGGTCTATACAGTCGTAACACCAGACCTTCTAACCATTGGACCAGCAGTTTTGACTTTTAACTTCAGATTTCCAGCATTAATTCCATTTTTAAAAAAGATTCCTCACAGGGGGGAGTAAATTATATTAAAAATGCAGAAGCAGCTTTTAAATCAAAAGGGGTTCAACCACAAATGTCAGCTTCTGCCCAGAGTAAAGTCCAAGGCAGTCGTCAGCCTGAGAGGGGGAACATACCTGTGTTTTCCTTTCTCTGGGTTTAATGAGCCACTGAAGAATCTGCATTCTCAAAGTGACACGTTTTAAAGCAGCACCTCCTGTAGATTCACCACATCTGTTTCTTTATGGGAATAAACACAGACCTTGTTCATTTTCTGTTGAAACAGCAACTCAGAAGCCAAACAGCTTGCATTTCTATAGCACCTTTCATGACCGCAGGTCATCCCAAAGCTCTTTACAGCCAATGATCCCATTTTGAATTACAGCCCCTGCTGGAATGTAGCAAACACAGCAGTCAATGTGCGCACAGCAAGATCCCACAGGCAGAAATGTGATCGTGGTCAGAGGATCTATTTTTGCAATGTTGTTTGAGAGGTAAGTATTGAACAGGGTACGAGGGAAAACTCTGTTCATTTTCAATATAGTGACACAAAATGTTTCACGTTTGCCCGAGGAGATAGGGATTTGGTTTAACATCTCATCTGAAAGACGACATCTCTGGCAGTGCGGCACTCCCTCAGCACTGACCCTCTGACAGTGCAGCACTCCCTCAGTACTGACCCTCTGACAGTGCAGCACTCCCTCAGTACTGACCCTCTGATGTGCAGCACTCCCTCAGTACTGACTCTCTGACAGTGCAGCACTCCCACAGCACTGACCCTCTGACAGTGCGGCACTCCCTCAGTACTGACTCTGTGACACTGCAGCACTCTCTCAGTACTGACCCTCTGGCAGTGCAGCACTCCCTCAGTACTGGCCCTCTGAGAGTGCAGCACTCCCTTAGTGCTGACTCTCTGACAGTGCAGCACTCCCTCAATACTGACCCTCTGACAGTGCAGCACTCCCTCAGTACTGTCCCTCTGACAGTGCGGCACTCCCTCAGTACTGATCTTCTGACTGTGGGGCACTCCCTCAATACAGGCCCTCTGACAGTGTGGCACTCCCTCAGTACTGATCCTCTGACAGTGCAGCACTCCCTCAGTACTGATCCTCTGACAGTGTGGCACTCCCTCAGTACTGACCCTCTGACAGTGCGGCACTCCCTCAGTACTGACCCTCTGACTGTGCAGCACTCCCCCAGTACTGACCCTCTGACAGTGCAGCACTCCCTCAGTACTGACCCTCTGACAGTGCGGCACTCCCTCAATACTGACCCTCTGATAGTGCGGCACTCCCTCAGTACTGACCCTCTGACAGTGCGGCACTCCCTCAATACTGACCCTCTGACAGTGCGGCACTCCCTCAGTACAGACCCTCTGACAGTGCGGCACTCCCTCAATACTGACCCTCTGACAGTGCGGCACTCCCTCAGTACAGACCCTCTGACAGTGCAGCACTGGGATCGCCATGGATAGGTCCGGAAGACCCTGCTCACGGTGGGTCTTGACTCCAGAACCCTCTAACTGAGAGACAGAGTGCCACAGAGAGACACAACTTTGAACCCATGTTGAGTTTGTCTTTACTGCAGGAACATCATTTGCATAAATTATAAACATCCTACGTAATCTAATGTTCCGAGGAGACATTTTCCTGCTCTGTTATGATTAATCTTTCTTTAAGTACTCTGATTCCTTTCTCCATTTGGAGTGTCCAACTTGGCAAATGGAAATTTCAAACACCCAAACTTCACTAATCACATCATAAGAACATAAGAACATAAGAAATAGGAGCAGGAGTAGGCCATCTAGCCCCTCGAGCCTGCCCCGCCATTCAATAAGATCATGGCTGATCTGACGTGGATCAGTACCACTTACCCGCCTGATCCCCATAACCCTTAATTCCCTTACCGCTCAGGAATCCATCCATCCGCGCTTTAAACATATTCAGCGAGGTAGCCTCCACCACCTCAGTGGGCAGAGAATTCCAGAGATTCACCACCCTCTGGGAGAAGAAGTTCCTCCTCAACTCTGTCTTAAACCGACCCCCCTTTATTTTGAGGCTGTGTCCTCTAGTTTTAACTTCCTTCAGAGTTTCTATTTTAATTCTCTGTCACTCTCTCACTCACTCGCACTTTCTCCCATTCACTGTCTCTGTCTCTCACTCTCTCTCATTCACTCTCATTCTGTCTCTCACTCACTCTCTCTCACTCACTCTCTCTCGCTCACTCACACTCTCTCATTCGCTCTCTTTCTGTCTCTCACTCATTCTCTCTCACTCACTCTCTCTCGCTCACTCACACTCTCTCATTCGCTCTCTTTCTGTCTCTCACTCACTCTCTCACTCACTCTCTCTCACTCACTCTCTCTCGCTCACTCACACTCTCTCATTCGCTCTCTTTCTGTCTCTCACTCTCTCTCTCATTCACTGTCTCTGTCTCTCACTCACTCTCTCTCTCATTCACTCTCTGACTCTCTATTGGTTACTCTCGCTCATACTCTCACTCCTGTGAATCATCATTGATTCTGTGGGATGGACACGGGCCCTTCGGCCCAAACTGGTCCATCCCGACCAAAATGTTCATCTAAACTAACCTCATTTGCCCCATTTCCCTCTAAACCTTTCCTATCCGTGTATCTGTCCAAATGCCTGTTAAATGTTGTCAATGTCCCTGCCTCAACCACTTCCTCCGGCAAGTTGTGCTTGCTCTTTTTCTCTCGCTCAATCTCTCTCTCTTTCTCTTGCTCACTCTTTCAATCACTATTAAGCTCTCTCACTCTCACTGTCTTTCACACACTCTGTGCCTTTCTCTCTCGTTCACTTTCTCCCTCTCCTGCTTCACTCCCGCTCTTTCTCTCTCACTCTCTTGCATACTCTCTTTTGCTCACTTCGTTTCTCTTTCACTTTCTCTCTCACTCTCTCTCCTTTACTCTCTCCCCAACTCTCTCCCTAGCGCGCTCACTCTCCTCCTGTCACTCACTCCCACCTGGTTCCTCAGGTTGGTTTGACATTGGGTGGCCTCCACCCCCTGAATTCTTGTTCCATTGGCATTGGGGCAGCAGTGACGGTGTGACTTCCCATTTCGGTCAGGCAGCGGGGAAGGGAGAGTGACCAGCACAGGTACAACGGGACAGAGTTCCGACCTTTCCAATGACACCAAAGGATGTTGGATTAAATTGCAGGGTAACCTTGTCTTTAAATGCAAACAGGGGACTATCTCTTTAATAGAAGGTGTAAACTTCTCAACTTCAATCCCAACATCCATAGGTGCTGATATCCCCCACGCCCCCTAAACCCTGCCCCACTCCACATCCCCCGCTCCCCCATCTTGCCCACCACATCTCGCCTCCCCTCATCCCGTTCCCCCTCCCCCTTCTCCTTCCCCCCCCTCCCCCCCCCCCCCCGCCCCCCCAATCACTCGCACAGTCCCCGGGTGGTCTCCAGGTTGGAATGTGAGCTTTGTTTATTGCAGTTTAACAGACTGTCAGCCCAGCTTATAAATCAGTCACCACCCCATTACTTTAACCTGTGCAGTATCCTGATTAATAACGGCCCAGTAGCACGCTCCTCCACATTTCCATGGTTCCCTCTGGCCGGCTCCCTGTATCCAGGATCTGGGCAATATCCAAGAGTTGCTCAATGCGGCCATCACCTGGAATTATTTGATATCAATTCATTCCTGATTGGAGTCCCTCTGTCCCCACCCCCAACTCCAAAACAATCACCCTACCCCCACCCTCTCAATCCACAACATGCCTGACACTTTAAGCTCAGAGTTGCCCACTGTGCTTGGATGTATTCCTGGAGGTTTTAGAATCACAGAATCATAGAAACCCTACAGTGCAGAAAGCGGCCATTCGCCCCATCGAGTCTGCACCGACCACAATCCCACCCAGGCCCTACCCCCATATCCCTACCTATTTACCCGCTAATCCCTCTAACCTCCGCATCGCAGGACTCTAAGGGGCAATTTTTAGCATGGCCAATCAACCTAACCTGCACATCTTTGGACTGTGGGAGGAAACCGGAGCACCCGGAGGAAACCCACGCAGACACGAGGAGAATGTGCAAACTCTACACAGACAGTGACCCGAGCCGGGAATCGAACCCAGGTCCCTGGAGCTGTAAAGCAGCAGTGCTAACCACTGTGCTACCGTGCCGCCCACATTTAGTCACATGATCTCTTGTCTCTCTCCCCCCCCCCCCCCCCCCCCCCCGTTCCCAGCCTCGCACCCCCCCCGCCCCCGGCCAGGCTCCCTCCATTCATTGCCTGACGTACCCATCATTACAGCGCCCCGCCTCCCCACAGCCAATCATAAGGCAAGCAGACTCTTCTTCTCACCTGATTGGACGATCCTTGAATCTCAGCCAAACACCTTTTCCTTTTATTGTTGAAGACAGAGGTGCTGTCGAAGCTTTTCACCATGTACTCATCAGGACAGCTGCAAGGATGCCAAGTTTCAAACCTTATCCATAATTCACACTATCGTTGTTGTGATGCTTTGAAATTTGGCATTCTTGTATCAGTCCTGATGAGTGTGAGGTGAAAAGCTTCGACAACACAGCACGGTGGCACAGTGGTTATCACAGCTGCCTCATGGTGCCAGGGACCCGGGTTCAATTCCAGCCTCGGGTCACTGTTAGTGTGAAGTCTGCACATTCTCCCCGTGTCTGCATGGGTTTCCTCCGGGTGCTCCGGTTTCCTCCCTCAGTCTGAAAGGTGTGTGGGTTAGGTGGATTGGTCTGGCCCTGGTGGGGAATAGCAGAGTAAATACGTGGGGTTATGGGGATAGGGCCTGGGTTGGATTGTTATAAGTGCAGGTTCGATGGGCCAGTGGCCTCCTTCTGCACTGTGGAGATTCTGTGATTCTGAACACGTCTGTCCTCAGCAATATTAAAGTTCTCTGTATTACCAGCAACACTTTATACCCATTTCCAAAATTTTTATAACTAGAAAGAAAATGCCACAGACACACCGTTTCCATTTCCCTGTCCCAGCGATGATTCTGTTCTGGTTATCCATGAAATCTGTGTCCAGGGGATACATCTCCAAACTCCGTGGCCTGGGCCTCGGCACCTCCCTCTGTGACTGGATCCTGAACTTCCTAACCCACAGACCACAATCAGTAAGGATAGGCAACAACACCTCCACGATCATCCTCAACACTGGTGCCCCACAAGGCTGTGTTCTCAGCCCCCTGCTATACTCCTTATACACCTATGACTATGCGGCCAAATTCCCCTCCAACTCAATTTTCAAGTTTGCTGATGACACCACCGTAGTGGGTCAGATCTCAAGCAATGACTAGACAGAGTACAGGAATAAGATAGAGAATCTGGTGAACTGGTGCGGCAACAATAATCTCTCCCTCAATGTCAACAAAACGAAGGAGATTGTCATCAACGTCAGGAAGCGTAAAGGAGAACATGCCCCTGTCTACATCAATGGGAACGAAGTAGAAAGGGTCGAGAGCTTCAAGATTTTAGGTGTCCAGATCACCAACAACCTGTCCTGGTCCCCCCATGCCGACACTATAGTTAAGGAAGCCCACCAACGCCTCTACTTTCTCAGAAGACTAAGGAAATTTGGCATGTCAGCTACGATTCTCACCAACCTTTACAGATACACCATAGAAAGCATTCTTTCTGGTTGTATCACAGCTTGGTATGGCTCCTGCTCTGCCCAAGACCGCAAGGAACAAAAGTTCATGAATGTCGCCCAATCCATCACGCAATCCAACCTCCCATCCATTGACTCTGTCTACACTTCCCGCTGCCTTGGAAAAGCAGCCAGCTTAATTAAGGACCCAATGAACCCCGGACATTCTCTCTTCCACCTTCTTCCATCGGGAAGAAGATACAAAACTCTGAGGTCACGTACCAACTGACTCAAGAACAGCTTCTTACCTGCTGCTGACAGACTTTTGAATGGACCTACCTTGCATTAAGTTGATCTTTCTCTACGCTGTAGCTATGACTGTAACACTACATTCTGCACTCTCTCCTTTCCTTCTCTATGAACAGTATGCTTTGTCTGTATAGTGCAAGAAACAATACTTTTCACTGTATACTAATACATGTGACAATAATAAATCAAATCAAATCAAATCAAAAAACATTCAAGGCTCGAGGGAAATGCTTGCGGATCCGACACACTTTTAAGCTATGACTGCCTCTGGGGAAACTATTAACCCTCCCCACTTACTAGTGGGTGCTTAAGACTCCAATAAACCTCAGCCACTGAGACCAAACAGACACAGACATTCGCTGAACCAGACAGGGGCCATTCATCCCATCATATCTACTATCTCTTTGCTAGAACTAGTCTAAAGTTATTGCTGAAAGGAGGGACATTTTGTTGAAGCTTTTCACCATGTATTCATCAGGACAAACACAAGAATGCCAAATTTCAAACAATCACAACAATTTATGCCGCAGGAGGAAAGACTGGTGATTGGTTGGCACGTTGACTCTGATCGACTGAATAAGAAGTCTCACAACACCAGGTTAAAGTCCAACAGGTTTATTTGGTAGCACAAGCTTTCGGAGCGCTGCTCATCAGTCACCTGATGAAGGAGCGCTGCTCTGAAAGCTTGTGCTACCAAATAAACCTGTTGGACTTTAACCTGGTGTTCTTAAAACTCTTAATGATGTCACAGCCAGGGCTGAGCTGTTTGCTCCGGTTTAGACCTCATTAGATGATCCCACACATCTTCTTTTCCGTAACTGCGAGAGACATTCATGCTCAATGTGTAGGGAAGCGCTCACAGAGGGGAGCATTCTCACCTTTGACCCATAGGGGCGTGGGTTCAAGTCCTAACTCTAGATACTTGAGCACAGAAATCTGAGGCAACACGCCCTCATTACTGACACTCTGACAGTGCAGCACTCCCTCAGTACTGACCCTCTGACAATGCGGCACTCCCTCAGTACTGACCCTCTGACAGTGCGCCACTCCCTCAGTACTGACCCTCTGACAGTGCGGCACTCCCTCAGTACTGACCCTCTGACAGTGCGGCACTCCCTCAGTACTGACCCTCTGACAGTGCGGCACTCCCTCAGTACAGACCCTCTGACAATGCGGCACTCCCTCAGTACTGACCCTCTGACAGTGCGCCACTCCCTCAGTACTGACCCTCTGACAGTGCGCCACTCCCTCAGTACTGACCCTCTGACAGTGCGGCACTCTCTCAGTACTGACCCTCTGACAATGCGGCACTCCCTCAGTACTGACCCTCTGACAGTGCGCCACTCCCTCAGTACTGACCCTCTGACAGTGCGGCACTCCCTCAGTACTGACCCTCTGACAGTGCGGCACTTCCTCAGTACTGACCCTCTGACAGTGCGGCACTCCCTCAGTACTGACCCTCTGACAGTGCAGCACTCCCTCAGTGCTGACCCTCTGACAGTGCAGCAGTCTCTCAGCACTGACCCTCTGACAGTGCAGCACTCCCTCAGCACTGACCCTCCGACAGTGCAGCACTCCCTCAGTGCTGACCCTCTGACAGTGCAGCACTCCCTCAGCACTGACCCTCCGACAGTGCAGCATTCCCTCAGTATTGCATGACAGGAATACATTTCTGGCCTCTGGAGTGGGATATGAGCCCACATCCTCCTGACTGAAAGACAAGCCACCCACTGAGTAATATTGTATCCAGTGAATTGTCCCCTATACAAACTTATGAACAATGGGGAGGAGTAGGCCACTCGGCCCATCGAGCCTGCTCTGCCTTTCAATAAGATCATGGTTGATCTGTTTGTAACTCCAACCCACATTCCTGCCTTTCAACCCCTTGTTAATCAGGAATGTATCTGCCCTGTCTTAAAAATATTCAAAGACTCTGCTTCCACTGCCTTTTAGGGAAGAGAGTTCCAGAGATTCACAATCCTATGAGAGAAAAAATTCTCCTCATCTCTGTCTTAAACGGCCCTTGTTTTTAAACAGTGACCCCTAGTTCTAGATTCTCCAATAAAAGGAAATATCCTCTCCACATCCAGCCAGCCAATACACCTCAGGATCTTAAAGGTTTCGACCAAGTCGCCTCTAACTCTTATAAACTCAAGTCGGGTCTGCAAATATAACCTCTCAAATCTTTCCTCCTAAGTCAATCCACCCATTCCTGGAACTAGTCTAGTAAACCTTCCCTGAACCACTTTAATGCATTTACATCTTTCCTTAAATAAAGAGACCAATACTGTAGACAATACTCCAGATGTGAGCTCACCAACACCCTGTACAAATGAAGCAGAACCTCCCTACTTTTGTAATCAATTCCCCTCATACCAAACAATAACATTCTATTAGCTCTCCTAATTACGTGCTGCATCTGAGTACTAGCCTTTTGCACTAGAACACCCAGATCCCTCTGAACTCTGTAATTTCTCACCATTTAGATAAAAAGCTTATTATTCTTACTGGCAGAATGGATCATTTCAAATTTGCCCACATTATACTCCATTTGCCAGAATGTTGCCCACTCACTTACTTATGTCCTTTTGTAACCTCCTTACAACCTTTTCACAATTGACTTTCCTACCTATCTTTGTGTCAGCAAATTTAGCAACAATACCTTCAGTCCCTTCATCCAAGTTATTTATATAAGCTGAGGCCGCAGGACTGATCCACTCGGCATATGCTGCCAACCAGAAAAAATACCCATTTATGCCTACTCTCGGTTTCCTATAAGCCGGCCAATCTTCAAGCCATACAATATATTACTCGCTATACCATGAGCTTTTATTTTCTGCACCTTTGATTTGGTACCTTATCAAACACTTTCTGGAAATCTAAGTACAGTTCATCCACTGGTTCCCCTTTATCCACAGCACATGTAACTCCTTCAAAGAACTCCAATACACTGGTTAAACATGATTTCCCTTTCACAAAACCATGTTGACTCTGCCTGATTGCCTTGAATTCCCCAAGTATCCTGCTATAACTTATTTAATAATATCATCAAACATTTTCCCAATGACAGCTGTTAAGCTAACTGGCTGGTAGTTTCCTGTTTTCTATCTCCCTTTCTTTTTGAATAGAGGAGTTACCAGTTTCCAATCTAATGGAACCTTCCCCGAACCCAGGGAACTCTGGAAAATTAAATCAACTATCTCACTAGTGACTTTTAAAGCACTGGGATGAAGTCCATCGGGACCCGGGGATTGGTCAGCCCACAGTTCTATCAGTTTATTCAGTCCCTCTTTCCCGGTGATTGTGATTTGCTGGGTTTTGTTCTCATTGTCACGATGAACTGCCGAGAATTGCGAAGAGATTCTAGAGCTTCTATTGCTGGTGCGCAATGACCTTTACAATGACTGCACTGGTGCTAATCATTCCAAACCGAGAGCTGGAGAGTGGGGAGGAGCTCGCAGTGTGGCGGTGAGTGAGTGTGGAGCAAAGTGGGACAAGGCTGGGCCCTGATGAAGGCATTGCCACCGAATGAATGAGGAATTATCGCCCATCAGACGGCGATGAAAAGTTGGGTGTCAGGGTTAGGACCTTTCCATAGTTCAAATTCCAAGGGTCCAATTGGAGGTCAATGTGAGTTGCTGTGGGTGAAAAGGAAAATATTCTGAGTCTGGAACATAAACAGAAAATGCTGGAACTTTCCGTCAGCCTCTCTCGCAAGAAAAGACAGGTTTTCAGGTTTTAGAATGTGTATCCTTCATCAGAATTGGAAGAGTGACTGAGGTACTGTTGCTGGACTTCAATTCTGATGCTTGCTGTGACCAATTCTTTGCTCAGTGCAAGATTCTGCTGCCTGAGGCTTAACTCACACATGAGAACATAAGAACTAGGAGCAGCAGTAGGCCATCTGGCCCCTCGAGCCTGCTCCGCCATTCAATAAGATCATGGCTGATCTATCCGTGGACTCAGCTCCACTTACCCACCCGCTCACCATAACCCTTAATTCCTTTACTGTTCAAAAATTTATCTTTCCTTGCTTTAAAAACATTCAATGAGGTAGCCTCAACTGCTTCAGTGGGCAGGGAATTCCACAGATTCACAACCCTTTGTGTGAAGAAGTTCCTCCTCAACTCAGTCCTAAATCTGCTTCCCCTTATTTTGAGGCTATGCCCCCTAGTTCTAGTTTCACCTGCCAGTGGAAACAACTTCCCTGCTTCTACCTTATCTATTCCCTTCATAATCTTATATGTTTCTATAAGATCTCCCCTCATTCTTCTGAATTCCAATGAGTATAGCCCCGGTCTACTCAGTCTCTCCTCATAAGCCAACCTCTCAACTCCGGAATCAACCTAGTGAATCTCCTCTGCACCCCCTCCAGTGCCAGTATATCCTTTCTCAAGTAAGGAGAGCAAAACTGTACACTACTCCAGGTGTGGCCTCACCAGCACCTTATACAGCTACAACATAACCTCACTGTTTTTAAACTCCATCCCTCTAGCAATGAGGAAAGTTCCTTTCACTCATCATCCCTGTGCTGCATGGGTTCATCCCACTCTCGGTCGGTAACACCCTGCAGTCCTACAGTTCTCTGGATCCTCATTTTCCTCCGGTTCTGACCACTGGTGCAACCTCAATTTTAATTGCTCCACCTTTAGTGTCTGTGCCTTCAGCTGTCTGAACCCTAACCCTTAGGGTTCCAGCCCTAAGCTCTGGAATTCCCTCCCTAATCTGCTCCAATCCTCTCTCCTCCTTTAAGGAGTTCTTTAAAACCTCTCTCTCTGACCAAGCTTTTGGTTACTCTCCCTAATATTCCCTTATGTGGATTAATAGAGTCAGGTGTTGTTCGATAACTCCCCTGTGGGTCGGGGTATTTGTTAAAGATGATGCATTATTGTTGATGAAGTGAATAGTCGGTATATTCCAGACAGCAACAATACCGATAATAAAGAATAAAGATCAAAGAAAATTACAGCACAGGAACAGGACCTTCGGCCCTCCAAGCCTGCACCGACCATGCTGCCTGACTTAACTAAAACCCCCTACCCTTCCGGGGACCATATCCCTCTATTCCCATCCTATCCATGTATTTGTCAAGACCCCCCTTAAAACTCACTATCGCATCTGCTTCCACTACCTCCCCCAGCAGCGAATTCCAGACACCCACACCCTCTGTGTAAAAATACTGCGAAGACTCCCCTCAGTTAGACAGTGATGGTCATTGAGACAATGCCAGCCAAATTTGGCACTGTTTTAAACCCGGGTCTCCTCACGACTATATCGCAACATGGACTGAGGTATTCTTTATGTCCACCATCCCATTTATTCGATTGCTTTATGAAGTGACTTTCGAAAAGAAGAAGGTCAAAGTCCAGAACTTGAATATTACTGAAAATAGAGATATGTCGTTGAAGCTTTTCATCCTGCACTCATCAGGACAAATGCAAGAAGACCAAATTTCAAACGATCATAAAACTTTAAACTACAGGAGAAAGGGGGCTGATTGGTTGGCAAATCGAATCTGATGGGTCAGACCATTGCTATGGAGAAAGCAATGGCGAACTATAGGTTCCCCAAGCTGAGGAGTCAAACTTGCCAACCAATCAGCACGCTTTTCTCCTGTAGTATAAATTGTTGTGATGTTTGGCATTCTTGCAATGGTCCTGATGAGTGCAAGGTGAAAAGCTTTGACGACGTGCCTCTTTGGTCAGTAATATAAATCCCCTCAGGGGATAACAGCAGATAAAGGAATATTAAAAAACACTGGGCAAAATCTGGCCAAAAAATGGCAGAGAAAGCCAGTGTGTTTCTCTCCAGATCTTACGACGCTCTGCCAAAAAAAAAATCAGGGGGTGTGTTTCACACTGTCATGCAGGGAGGTGGGACCTCAACACACTGGCAAAACCCCACTGCTCAGAGATTGGGGCGTGCCAATCAGAACCTGAGTAAACCTCTCCCCAGCCCAGCACCAAGGCCTCAGCAACTTCCCTCCCCAACACCAAACTGAGTTTCTACTTCTATAGCGCCCCCCCAGTCACTGGCTCCTTCTACACCCCCTCTGCCCTGATCATCAGCACCTTCACACCTCCCCCTGGCCCACAGTCTGAGCTGGCACCCACTGGATAAATACAAGAAATGGAAAAGGTGGTGTGTATCTTTTCCTGCTGCTCTACATAACTCCCTGTTTCTCCTCTCACCTCCCTTTCCCTCCCCTCATCCCCCTCCCATCTGCCCTCATCCCCCTCCCATCTCCCCTCATCCCCCTCCCATCTCCCCTCATCTCTCTCCCATCTCCCCTCATCTTCCCTCATCCCCCTCCCATCTCCCCTCAACCCCCTCCCATCTCCCCTCATCCCCCACCCATCTCCCCTCATCTCTCTCCCATCTCCCCTCATCTTCCCTCATCCCCCTCCCATCTCCCCTCAACCCCCTCCCATCTCCCCTCATCCCCCTCCCATCTCCCCTCACCTCCCTCCCATCTCCCCTCACCTCCCTCCCATCTTCCCTCACCTCCCTCCCATCTTCCCTCACCTCCCTCCCATCTTCCCTCACCTCCTTCCCATCTCCCCTCACCTCCCTCCCATCTCCCCTCACCTCCCTCCCATCTCCCCTCACCTCCCTCAGTTTTCAGTCGGTGATGGTCAGGGTACGCTGGACAAACGGCCTTGCTCGGGATTGTTGGATATTTCTCTTTGTTTTTGCAGAGTCTGGATTCTTTTCACTGGGCATCTCTTGGAAAGCTGGTGTAACCGTATCCATCAGATCCCCGAGCCCTCACAGCAGGAACTCCCTTCCTGATCTCAGAATATTTTGGGGATCTGCGAATTATTTCGGTGTGAATGAATCCCTCAGCCACATGGGTATTGTTCCGATGTGTATCCATGCTGTGAGTGTTGACAGAATGTTACAACACACTGGGATCAAGTGAGTTTTACTCTGTCTCCACACCCCCCATGCATACTGATTGTAGATTAGCGTCACAGAACTTGAGAAGTTGATTCATAGAAAGTGATGTGTGTGAATGTGTGTGCGTGTATCTATATGCATGCGTGTGTCAGTGTGTGTGTGTTTGTGTGTCACTGTGTGTGTGTGTGCGCGTGTGTATTGTGTGTCTGTGAGTGTGAGTGTATGTGTGTATGTGAGTTTATAGAAAGGATATTATTAAACTAGAAAGAGTGCAGAAAAGATTTACTAGGATGCCACCAGGACTTGATGGATTGAGTTATAAGGAGAGGCTGGACAGACTGGGACTTTTTTCTCTGGAGCGTAGGAGGCTGAGGGGTGATCTTATAGAGGTCTATAAAATAATGAGGGGCATATATCAGCTAGATAGTCAATATCTTTTCCCAAAGCTAGGGGAGTCTAAAACTAGAGGGCATAGGTTTAAGGTGAGAGGGGAGAGATACAAAAGTGTCCAGAGGGGCAATTTTTTCACAGAGGGTGGTGAGTGTCTGGAACAAGCTGTCAGAGGTAGTACAGTGGGTACAATTTTGTCTTTTAAAAAGCACTTTGGCAGTTACATGGGTAAGATGGATATAGAGGGATATGGACGAAATGTGGACAATTGGAACTAGCTTAGGGGTTTAAAAAAAGGGGGCGGCATGGACAAGTTGGGCTGAAGAACCTGTTTTCATGTTGTAAACCTCTATGACTCTATGAGTCTATGACTATGAGTGAGTGTGTGAGTGCGTGTGTGTGAGTATGTGTGTGTGAGTGCGTGTGTGTGAGTATGTGTGTGTGAGTATGTGAATGTGTGTGATAGTGTGTAAGTGTGTGTGTGTGAGTGTGAATGTGTGTGATAGTGTGTAAGTGTGTGCGTGTGAGTGAGTGTGAAAGTGTGTGTGTGCGTGTGAGAGTGTGAGTGTATGTGTGTGATAGTGTGTAAGTGTGTGCATGTGAGTGAGTGTGAAAGTGTGTGTGCGTGTGAGAGTGTGAGTGTGTGAGTGTGAATGTGTGTGATAGTGTGTAAGTGTGTGTGTGTGAGTGAGTGTGAAAGTGTGTGTGTGTGAGTGTGTGTGTGAACGTGAATGTGAGTTTGTGTGTGTGAGTGTCATGGTTGAGCTATTTGAGGGGGTGACAAAAACGATTGACGAGGGAAGGGCCGTGGATATCGTCTATATGGATTTTAGTAAAGCGTTTGACAAGGTCCCTCATGGCAGGCTGGTGCAAAAGGTTAAATCTCATGAGATAAAAGGTGAGCTAGCTAGATGGGTGGAGAACTGGCTTAGCCATAGAAGACAGAGGGTAACAGTGGAGGGGTCTTTTTCCGGTTGGAGGTCTGTGACTAGTGGTGTTCCGCAGGGCTCTGTACTGGGACCTCTGCTGTTTGTGATATATATAAATGATTTGGAGGAAGATGTAGCTGGTGTGATCAGTAAGTTTGTGGACGACACGAAGATTGCTGGAGTTGCGGATAGTGATGAACATTGTCAGAGAATACAGCAGGATATTGATAGGCTGGAACATTGGGCGGAGAAATGGCAGATGGAATTTAATCCAGATAAATGCGAAGTGATGCATTTCGGTAGATCTAATGTAAGGGGGAGCTATACAATAAATGGCAGAACCATCAGGAGTATAGACACACAGAGGGACCTGGGTGTACAAGTCCACAGATCCTTAAAGGTGGCAGCACAGGTGGAGAGGGTGGTGAAGAAGGCATATGGCATGCTTGCCTTTATTGGATGGGGCATAGAATATAAAAGTTGGCATATGATGTTGCAGCTGTATAGAACGTTGGTTGGGCCACATTTGGAATACTGCGTCCAGTTCTGGTCACCACACTACCAGAAGGACGTGGAGGCTTTGGAAAGGGTACAGAAAAGGTTTACCAGGATGTTACCTGGTATGGAGGGTCTTAGCTATGAGGAGAGATTGGGTAAACTGGGGTTGTTCTCCCTGGAAAGACAGAGGATGAGGTGTATAAAATTATGAAGGGGATAGATAGGGTGAACAGTGGGAAGCTTTTTCCCAGGTCGGAGGTGACGAACACAAGGGGCCACAGGTTCAAGGTGAGGGGGGCAAGGTTCAACACAGATGTCAGGGGGACGTATTTTACACAGAGGGTGGTGGGGGCCTGGAATGCACTCCCAAGCAAGGTGGTGGAGGCGGACACGCTGGGATTGTTTAAGACTTATCTAGATCACCACATGAACAGACTGGGAATAGAAGGATACAAACAAATGATCTAGTTGGGCACATGAGCGGCACAGGCTTGGAGGACCGAAGGGCCTGTTCCTGTGCTGTATTGTTCGTTGTTCTTTGAGTGTGTGTGTATGAGTGAGTGTGAGTGTGATTTGTCTGAGTGTGTGTGCGAGTGTGTGTGTGAATGTGTGTGAGCGTGTGTGTGAGTGTGTGTGTGAATGTGTTTGTGTGTGTGTGTGTGAGTGTGTGTGTGTGCATCTGTGTGAGTGTGTTTGTAAGTGTGTGTGTGTGTGTGCGTGTGTGTGAGTGTGTTTGTAAGTGTGTGTGTGTGAGTGTATGTGAGTGTGGGAGTGTGTGTCAGTTTGTCTGTGAGTGTGAGTGTTTGTGTGTGTGTGAGTGTGTTTGTGTGTGTGTCTGTGTGAGTGTGTGTTTGTGTGTGTGTGAGTGTGTGTTTGTGTGAGTGTGAGTTTGTATGTGTGTGTGTGTGAGTGTGCGTGAGTGTGCGTGAGTGTGTGTGTGTGTGTGAGTGTGTGTGTGTGAGTGTGTGTGTGTGAGTGTGCGTGAGTGTGTGTGTATGTGAGTGTGTGTGTGTGAGTGTGTATGTGAGTGTGTGTCTGTGTGAGTGGGTGTGTGTGAGTGTGAGAGTGTTGGGGACATAATCTTGGAATTAAGGCCAGGTCGGTGGGAATAAAATCTGGAAGAATTATTCACACAAGCAGGAGGGAAGTCTGGAATTCTCTTCTTCAAAAGTGTTTGGAAACTGGGACAAGGGGTCTATTTTTTATGTAAGGGGTAATGGAGTTTTACTGAACTGAGGGGCGGGCCTGCCATGGTCAATTTATCTGCTTAACCAATGTGAGGGGCTGAATGGCCTCCTTTTGTCCCAATGTTGTCTGAGTTTCTTACCTGGGGCCTAGATGCCCCTAACCAGATGATTTGGACCCTCTGTAGATCAGCCAACACAATCCAGAACAGGCTTCAAGCTGAGTACTCACCTGGTTAACGTGACTTCGTTCCCATGTGGCTCAGGAGGGAATTTTTACCTCAATGGGCGATTGGTGGGAACGCAAGTGGATGTGAAATCTGCTCTCACCCTCCATTGGCTGCTGAGAATGAGTCCAAGCAGGCTGGCCAATGAACTGGCCAAATAAAATCAAGAATCATAGAATCCCGACAGTGCAGAAGGAGGCCTTTTGGCCCATCGAATCTGTACTGACTGAAATCCCAACCAGGCCCCATTCCCGTAAACCCACATATTTACCCTAGCTAGTCCTCCTGACACTAAGGGGCAATTTATCCTGGCCAATCAACCTAATCTGCACATCTTTGGATTGTGGGAGGAAACCAGAGCACCCGGAGGAAACCCACGCAGACACGAGGAGAATGTGCAAACTCCACACAGCCAGTGACCCAAGCCCCGGGAATCGAACCCGTGCCCCTGGCCCCTGAGGCAGCAGTGCTGACCACTGTAGCACCGTGCCACCCTGGCCAAAGCAAATGTGGGTACGGGTGGGTTCTTTACAACCAGCTGCCAGAAGGCTGGCAACTGCTGTGGAAATGCTTCAGGGAGCTGGGGTATTGTTAACGGATAGTTGCAGATAAAAGAATGCCACAAACTATCTCGAATGCAGCAAGAAATAACTGACAACATTGATCCTAACTCCTCAACCTTCAAACAGATTTGGGTCCAGAATCTGGCCTTGGATCGAGAAGGCTGTGAAAAGTGTGACGGCTGCACGGCCGATTAGTCCACGTGCCAAGTGTGAAAGCGCGTTGACCACTCGAAAGCTCAGTCGATTGGGCCTTCAATAGGCTTCGTTCAAACGCTAACTGCCAGCGGGCGGTACCAACCCCCCTGCGCCCGCCTGCTGACTGTGACACGGTATAATGTTGCTATGGCGTCAGGAAGCCTGCCCAGTGATTTCTCGTGTGGTTCCGTGTTAGTCTGGGTCAGCTGTGTGTCCAATTCTAGTCATGATGTGGAGATGCCGGCGTTGGACTGGGGTTAACACAAACACGTTGTTTGTATCTTAAAGACTTGATTAGTTGTAAGTATTCGCATTCCAACCATTATTCATGTAAATTGAGTTTGTGTCTTTATATGCCCTGTTTGTGAACAGAATTCCCACTCACCTGAAAAAGGGGCTTGGAGCTCCGAAAGCTTGTGTGGCTTTTGCTACCAAATAAACCTGTTGGACTTTAACCTGGTGTTGTTAAACTTCTTACTGTGTCCAATTCTGGCCAGAGGGAAAGGGGAAATCACCACCATAATAATAAACTCTCAAGAACTGACCATTTCACGATTGTCACTTTTAAATACAACGGCTTGAAATCTAAAATAAAATTTCTCAATTTATAATTCCAGCTGCAGAAAGCTTGATAAAATTGATAATACACATTGTTCACATTTCGAGTCCACGTGCTTCTTTTCAGCTCTGTAGAAGTGTCACGTGTACAGCAGGCAGTAAGGAAGGCAAATGGTATGTTGGTCTTCATAGTGAGAGGATTTGAGTACAGGGATAGGGATGTTTTGCTGCAATTGTATAGGGCGTTGGGGGGGGGCCACACCTGAAGTATTGTGTGCAGTTTGGGTGTTCTTATCTGAGGAAGGATGCCCTTGCTATAGAGGGAGCACAGCGAAGGTTTACCAGGCTGATTCCTGGGATGGCAGGTCTGTCATATGAGGAGAGACCAAGTCGGTTAGGATTATATTCACTGGAGTTTAGGAGAGTGAGAGGGGATCTTGTAGGAACTTATAAAATTCCAACAGGGTAGATTCAGAAAGAATGTTCCCAATGGTGGGGGAGTCCAGAACTAGGGGTCACAGTTTGAGGATAAGGGGGTAAACCTTTTAGAACTGAGGTGAGGAGAAATTTCTTCACCCAGAGGGTGGTGAATGTGTGGAATTCACTACCACAGAATGTAGTTGAGGCCAACACACTGTGTGATTTCAAGAAAAAATGAGATATAGCTCTTGGGGCTAAAGGGATCGAGAGATAGGAGAAGGTGGTGAAGAAGGCATATGGCATGCTTGCCTTTATAGGACGGGGCATAGAGTATAAAAGTTGGGGTCTGATGTTGCAGATGTATAGAACGTTGGTTCGGCCGCATTTGGAATACTGCGTCCAGTTCTGGTCGCCACACTACCAGAAGGACGTGGAGGCTTTAGAGAGAGTACAGAGGAGGTTTACCAGGATGTTGCCTGGTATGGAGGGGCTTAGTTATGAGGAGAGATTGGGTAAACTGGGGTTGTTCTCCCTGGAAAGACAGAGGATGAGGGGAGACTTAATAGAGATGTATAAAATTATGAAAGGCATAGATAGGGTGAACGGTGGGAAGCTTTTCCCCAGGTCGGTGGTGACGTTCATGAGGGGTCATAGGTTCAAGGTGAAGGGGGGGAGGTTTAACACAGATATCAGAAGGACATATTTTACGCAGAGGGTGGTGGGGGCCTGGAATGCGCTGCCGGGCAAGGTGGTGGAGGCGGACACACTGGGAACGTTTAAGACTTATCTAGATAGCCACATGAACGGAGTGGGAATGGAGGGATACAAAAGAATGGTCTAGTTTGGGCCAGGGAGCGGCACGGGCTTGGAGGGCCGAAGGGCCTGTTCCTGTGCTGTATTGTTCTTTGTTCTTTGTTCTTTATATTGGGGGGGGGGGACAAGGGGGATCAGGATATTGAATTTGATGGTCAGCTATGATGAAGATGATTGGCGGAGTCCGAATGGCCTCCTCCTGCTTCTAGTTTCTATGTTTTTATGACTCGGAATTTTAACTCTGTTTCATTCTCCACAGACGCTGCCAGTCCGATTCGGTTTTTCCAGCAATTTCTGTTTTTATTTCAGATTTCCAGCGTCTGCAATATTTCACTTCATAGGAATTGATTGACCCGGATTATAGTGCCCTGGCCTGACAGGAAACCTGACTCCGAGAGTCTGTGAGACCCTAATTTGGGATGACAGTTGCCAGGGTGAGATTGGGATTAGACTGAAGGACGGGAAAGGGAGTGAGGGGCAGGAGAGTGGGTGAGGGGTGGCTGAGGGAGTGGGAGGGGGTGAGGGAGTGAGGGATGGAGTGAGGGGAAGGGCTAAAGGACAGGTGAGTGGCGGAGGAATGGGTTAGGGGATAAAGGACAGGTAATGGGGGAGGGGTGGGGGAGGGAGACAGAGGGGGGAGGGAATGAGGGAATGGAGTGAGGGACAGGTGATGGGGAGGGGTGGGGGAGGGGCTGAGTGGCAGGTGATGGTGGAGGGTGGGGGAGGGGCTAGTGATAGGGAGGGGGGGCAGGTGATGGAGGAGGGGTGGGGGAGGGGCAAGTGATGGGGGGGAGGGGCAGGTGATGGAGGAGGGGTGGGGGTGGGGGAGGGATAGTTCGAACCCTCCAAAAAGCCACAAAAAGTGTGGTGAAAGCCGGAAGGAGGCAGTACCGGTTTGAAGGTGGATTGTGAGGGACGTTCTGCTCCATCTCGGTGCAGACAGCTTCCCCCATTCCCTTTGACACTTTTCCCCTTTACACAAATTGAGAACATGTGTAAACACTTCAAACAGCATCATCAATATGTAGCAGAAAGCTCGCTAATCATTCGACAATGGGCTGTGTCACAGAACGTTTTGGCTCCATCGCCATTTCTGTGACATCTCAGATCTCCCCTTGCTGTCGACAAGGAACGTTTGAGTCTTTGTCGAAATTACTGAGGGAATAGTTGAGTGAGGATTTAATTTGTAACGTCTTTCAGGAAAATGTTAAATTTCAACCTTCGACCCAAGAAAGCTAGAAGCAGGAGAGCTTTCCTGCATGCAGTGGAAAAAACAGAATAGGGACCGTACGTCAGTGTAATATATGTATATAATATATCCCTTTAATACTCACACACACATACACTCACTCACTCACACTCACACACACACACTGACACACACTCACACACACTCACTCACTCACACTCACACACACACACACTGACACACACTCACACACACTCACACACTCACTCACTCACGCACACACACACTCATACTGACACACACACACTCACACACTCACTCACTCACGCACACACACACACTCATACTGACACACACACACTGACACACTCACACACTGACACACACACTCACACACACACACACACACTCACACACACATACACTCACACACACACACTCACACACACACTCACTCACGCACACACACACACACACTGACACCCACCCACTCACACACACACTCACACACACACACTGACACACACACACACACATACACTCACACACACACACTCACTCACACACACTGACACACACTCACACACACACTCACACACACACTCACACACACACACACACACTCACTCACACACACTGACACACACTCACTCACACACACACTCACTCACAGACACACACTCACTCACTCACACTCACACACACACACACTCACACTGTCACACACACACACACACACACACTCACACACACACTGACACACACACACTGTCACACACACACACACACTGACACACACACACTCACGCACACGCTCACACACACACTGACACACACACACTCACACACACATACACACACACACACTCACTCACACACACTCACTCACACACTGACACACACTGACACACACACACACACACACACTCACTCACACACACACACTCACTCACTCACGCACACACACACACACTCACACTGACACACACATACTGACACACACACACTGACACACACACACAATCTCACACACACTGACACACACACACACTGACACACACGCACACACACACACTCACACACACACTCACACAGACACTCACACACACACACACTGACACACACACACACTCACACACACACTCACACAGGCACTCACACACACACACTCACACACACACACACACATACACTCACACACACACTCACACACACTCAAAGAACAAAAAAAAAGAACCATACAGCACAGGAACAGGCCCTTCGGCCCTCCAAGCCCGCGCCGATCATGTGCCCAACTAGACCATTCATTTGTATCCCTCTATTCCCAGTCTGTTCATGTGGCTATCTAGATAAGTCTTAAACGATCCCAGTGTGTCCGCCTCAACCACCTTGCTTGGTAGTGCATTCCAGGCCCCACCACCCTCAGTGTAAAATACATCCCCCACATTTCTGTATTGAACCTTGCTCCCCTTACCTTGAACTTGTGACCCTTGTGTTTGTCATTTCTGACCTGGGAAAAAGCTTCCAACTGTTCACCCTATCTATGCCCTTCAGAATTTTATAAACTTCTATTAGGTCGCCCCTCACCCTCCGTCTTTCCAGGGAGAACAACCCCAGTTTACTCAATCTCACCTCATAGCTAATACCCTCCATACCAGGCAACATCCTGGTAAACCTTCTCTGTACTCTCTCCAAAGCCTCCACGTCCTTCTGGTAGTGTGGCGACCAGAACTGGACGCAGTAATCCAAATGTGGCCTAACCAACGTTCTATACAACTGTAACATCATATGCCAACTTTTATACTCTATGCCCTGTCCAATAAAGGCAAGCATGCCATATGCCTTCTTCACCACCCTCCCCACCTGTGCTGTCACCTTTAAGGATCTGTGGACTTGCACACCCAGATCCCTCTGTGTGTCTATACTCCTGATGGTTCTGCCATTTATTGTATAGCTCCCCCTTACATTAGATCTACCAAAATGCATCACTTCGCATTTATCTGGATTAAATTCCATCTGCCATTTCTCCGCCCAATTTTCCAGCCTATCTATATCCTGCTGTATTCTCTGACAATGTTCATCACTATCCGCAACTCCAGCAATCTTTGTGTCGTTCGCAAACTTACTAATCAGACCAGCTACATCTTCTTCCAAATCATTTATATATATCACAAACAGCAGAGGTCCCAGTACAGAGCCCAGCGGAACACCACTAGTCACAGACCTCCAACCGGAAAAAGACCCCTCCACTGCTACCCTCTGTCTTCTGTGTCCAATGTGGAGATGCCGGCGTTGGACTGGGGTAAACACAGTAAGAGTTTTAACAACACCAGGTTAAAGTCCAACAGGTTTATTTGGTAGCAAATGCCATTAGCTTTCGGAGCGCTGCTCCTTCGTCAGATGGAGTGGAAATCTGCTCTCAAACAGGGCACAGAGACACAAAACCAATTTACAGAATACTGATTAGAATGCGAATCTCTACAGCCAACCAGGTCTTAAAGATACAGACAATGTGAGTGGAGGGAGCATTAAGCACAGGTTAAAGAGATGTGTATTGTCTCCAGACAGGACAGTCAGTGAGATTCTGCAAGTCCAGGAGGCAAGCTGTGGGGGTTACTGATAGTGTGACATAAACCCAACATCCCGGTTTAGGCCGTCCTCATGTGTGCGGAACTTGGCTATCAGTTTCTGCTCAGCGACTCTGCGCTGTCGTGTGTCAAGAAGGCCACCTTGGAGAACGCTTACCCGAAGATCAGAGGCTGAATGCCCGTGACCGCTGAAGTGCTCCCCCACAGGAAGAGAACAGTCTTGCCTGGTGATTGTCGAGCAGTGTTCATTCATCCGTTGTCGTAGTGTCTGCATGGTTTCCCCAATGTACCATGCCTCGGGACATCCTTTCCTGCCGCGTATCAGGTAGACAACGTTGGCCGAGTTGCAAGAGTAGGTACCGTGTACCTGGTAGATGGTGTTCTCACGTGAGATGATGGCATCCATGTCGATGATCCGGCACGTCTTGCAGAGGTTGCTGTGGCAGGGTGCTACCCTGGCATTTGCTGGCAAATGGCATTTGCTACCAAATAAACCTGTTGGACTTTAACCTGGTGTTGTTAAAACTCTTACTGTATTCTATGTCTAAGCCAGTCCTGTACCCATCTAGCTAGTTCACCTTTGATCCCGTGAGATTTAACCTTTTGCACCAGCCTGCCCATAAGGGACCTTGTCAAATGGTTTACTAAAATCCATGTAGACGACATCCACGGCCCTTCCCTTGTCAATCATTTTTGTCACCTCCTCAAAAAACTCAACCAAATTTGTGAGGCATGACCTCCCTTGTACTATCCTCCAATTCTCTGGGACCTCACCTGTGTCCAATGAAGAAACAAAGATCTCTGTTAGAGGCCCAGCAATTTCATCTCATCTCTCTCAGTAATCTCGGACAGATGCCATCTGGCCCTGGGGATTTGTCTACCTTTAATGCTTCATAAAACACCTATCACTTCCTCCCTTGTAATTGCGATTTGTTTTAACGGGTCTACACATCCCTTTGAGACACTACCAATCAACGTGTCCCTCTCCTTTGTGAATACTGATGCAAAGTATTCATTTAGGATCTCACCTACTTCCTTGGGTTCTAAGCATAATTCCCCTCCTTTGTTCTTGAGAGGTCCGACTCTTTCTCTGACAACCCTCTTGTTCCTAACGTATATATAAAATGCCTTGGGATTCTCCTTAATCCTGGCTGCCAAGGACATTTTGTAACCCCTTTTTGCCCTTCTAGCTCCCTGTTTGAGTTCTTTTCTACTTTCTCTGTATTCCTCCAGTGCTTCATCTGTTTTTAGCTGCCTGGACCTTATGTATGCCTCTTTTTTCTTTTTGATGAGCCCCACAATTTCTCTGGTTATCCACGGCTCTCGAATCCCACCTTTCCTGTCCTTCCTCTTTACAGGAACATGCCTGTCCCGCACTCCTATCAACTGCTCCTTAAAAGACTCCCACATGCCAGATGTGGATTTACCCTCGAACAGCCTCTCCCAATCAACAGCCACCAAATCCTGCCTAATCCGGCTGTAGTTAGCCTTCCCCCAATTCAGCACCTTACCCATAGGACAACACTCATCCTTTTCCATGACTATCCGAAAGTTCAGTATGAAGCCTAACAACACCAGGTTAAAGTCCAACAGGTTTATTTGGTAGCACAAGCCACTAGCTTTCGGAACTGGCTATTCCTTCGTCAGGTGGAGTGGGAGATCTGCACTCCAGATCTCAGATCACAGATCTCCCACTCCACCGGACGAAGGAGCAGCACACTCTGAAAGCCAGTATTGCTACTCCCCCACCTCTTCTAGCCCCTCCTCTGTCTCACCTAAAACACTTATACCCCGGAATATTCAGCTTCCAGTCCTGTCCTTTTAACCAAGTCTCTGTCACTGCAAACACATCCAAGTTCCACGCATGCATTAAGGCTCTAAGTTCATCTGTCTTGCCCGTCACGCTCCTTGCATTGAAGTAGATGCACTCCAGACCTCCAGGCCCACTGAGTTCATCCTCCCCCAGATTTCTCTTCCTCTTAGGTAGCCTTGTCTTGGCCCCAACCTCGTCCCCAGCCTCTATGCTTATTGACCTATTGTTCTGATCCCCACCCCCCTGCCACATTAGTTTAAACCCACACACACACCCACACACACTCACACACACAGACTCACACACACACTCACACACACACCCTCACACACACACTCACACACACTCACACACACACACACAATCACACACTCAAACTCACACTCACACACACACACTCACACACACTCACTCACACACTCACACACACTCACTCACAGACACACACACATAGACACTCACACACACACACTGACACACACACAAACACACACATACATACACACTCACACACACACAAACACACACACTCACACACACTGACACACAAACACACACACACTCACAAACACACACACTCACTCACAGACACACACACATAGACACTCACACACACACACACTGACACACACACAAACACACACATACATACACACTCACACACACTGACACACAAACACACACACACTCACAAACACACACACACTGACACACAAACACACACACACACACACACGCTCACACACACACACACACACACAAACACACACGCTCACACAAACACACACACACACTCACACACACACACACTCACATACATACACAATTCCTGTTAAAACCTAATTCTTTATACACCGCTTTAACCCAAGATGAATCCTCTCAATTAATTCTTAAACTTGAGCATAAAAACATTGGTGTCCTCAGATTGTCCGACCTCTAACCCCTACCCATCATTCTCAGGGGAAAAGCAAAGGAGTTCTTTCCTACATTTCAAACCTCTGCCTAAAACTGTGCTGGAAGAATAATGATTCCCATCTTGCTTCAAGAACATTTTGAGTACCCCCAATCTAAAATGCCCACAAATAATCGTTTGATAATCCTGAACTTGAGCATTGCTGAAAAAAGAAACATGTTGTCGAAACTTTTCATCTTGCACTCATCAGGACAGATTTGTAAGAATACCAAATTTCAAAGAGAACAACAAATTATACAGCATGAGAAGAGAGTGTTAATTGGTTGGCAAGTGGACTATGATTGGTAGAGACGTTGCCATGGAAAGTTCAGGAGTGAACAGTTAACTGCCAAGCTTTTGTTTAAATTCAAACCAGACAGGTTGACTCTGATTGGTCAAGGCACTACCATGGGCAATGAACTTGGGAATGGCTGTCACCCCCAAGCCTTTAATTAGTTGAAAAAGATGCAACGTGTGGGCCTGTGCCTTTTGCCTGCAAAGGGAACAGAGGACTCACTATATATATTAGGAATAGAGTATATTTTTGCCAAAAATGTCTGTGCGTGTCTGTGTGTGTGCTGTAAGGAAAAACAGCCAGAGGTTTTCCATGCTGGAGGTGTGTGATACTGTGCCACAAACACTGCCCTCAGGACAAGGAAATAACCATCTTTTTGTAGGAAAATCTAAAAACTCTCTCTCTGACTGTGGAAGACAAACAGCCAGCAAAAGGGGATAGCAATGGAATAAAACATCTTCCCCAAACTACGGAACCCCTGAATCGAAAAATCAACTACTCATCCGCAGAAGTGAACTAGACTGGAATCAAAATGTAACGGCCACACACATCATCATCTAGTCCTTGCAACTCTGACCTGGTCCATATAACTTTTTATTCATACTTACTCGCTCAATTCTGACTTCTAATCCGTATGAATGTCGATGCATGTGTTTAGCATTTTTCCTTTCCTTTTTCATAGTTAAAAAACTTACTCGATCTTAACTCAAGAAAACCTGGTTAAATTGGTTCCATTTTAAACATTTATTTATTAGTGTCACAAGTAGGCTTACATTAACACTGCAATGAAGTTACTGTGAAAATCCCCTAGTCGCCACACTCCGGCGTTTGGATACACTGAGGGAGAATTCTGAGTGCAGAAGGAGGCCATTCGGCCCATCGAGTCTGCACCAACAGAGCATTTTACCTGAGCCCTATCCTTGTAATGCTACTTATTTACCCCACTAAACCCCTTAACACACTGGGACACTAAGGGGCAATTTAGCATGGCAAATGCACCTAACCCACACATCTTTGGACCATGGGAGGAAGCCGGAGCACCCGGAGGAAACCCACGCAGAGACGGGGAGAACGAGCAAACTCCCACACAGACAGTGACCCAAGCCAGGAATTGAACCCGGGTCCCTGGCATTGTGAGGCAGCAGTGCTAACCACTGTGCCACCATGCTGCCCATCAATCAGTCCAGTTAGTTCCACTCCCCCTGCTCTTTCCCCCCATTGTCTGACAAAACCTTTCCTTCTTTAACTGTTTATACGTAATTCCATTTTGAAAGCTCCTATTGCCACTCTTACCACCAATGTTATTGGAGGTTTGACCCAGGAATATAGCAACGGGGGGAGGCCATTCAGCTCCTTAAGCCTGTGGTGGCCTCCCCATGTTCGCCACATCACAGTTCCTGCTGACTCCAAGTGGGAGAGTTTCTCTGATTCTGCAGTTGTGGACTTAGAACCTTCCTGGCCCTACGCCGGGGAGGGACAGACATTCTCCCATCGACCTTTGCACTCCCCACAACTGCATCAATCTTTCAAATCCCCACTGACCCAAAGTTCACACCACAGATAACGCAACAGATGCAATAAGTCTGATGATAAAGATTAGTGTGATACTTGTTAATATTCTCCACATTTCTGAAACCCGGCTGTACATAATTTAAAGAATATGTGGTGACTGGACTGGAATGATAAGGTGATGAATCCAGCCCATGGGACTTGTGTTGTCAACTCACAATCTAAGATTTGGACAAAGCAGAGAAGTGAAGCTTAAAGTAGATACAAGATAGAAGTAATTAGCTGCAAAACTGAACGAAGGCCCATAGAGTATAAATGAACAAATTGACCGTGGCTTCCTCTGGCTCCTGAACTTGCCGCATTCTTGAAAAAAATGTCATATCCGGTATCTCGTTTGAGAGACGGCAGGCAGTCATCAGTCATCATCAGCCAGATGACCCAGAGACAAGAAATGATTCACCAACGATACAACCTCACACTCGTGCCTCTTCAGGGGTCCATTTCCCCAGCACTTCAGACTTTGCACTTTATTCCCTTTCCATTTCCCGTTCCGCCAGCCTCATCAGCAGTAATTCCAAACAGCAGACCACAGATTAACTCTCCAAAGTAATGATTATCGGGTGGCACAGTGGTTAGCACTGCTGTCTCACAGCGCCAGGGACCCGGGTTCAATTCCCAGCTCGGGTCACTGTCTGTGCGGAGTCTGCACATTCTCCCCGTGTCTGCGTGAGTTTCCTCCGGGTGCTCCGGTTTCCTCCCGCACTCCAAAGATGCTTAGGTTAGGTTGATTGGCCGTGCTAAATTGCCCCTTAGTGTCCCAGGATGTGCAGGTTAGCTGGATTGGCCATGCTAAATTGCCCTTTAGTGTCCAAAGCTGTGTACCTTAGGTGGGTTAGCAGGGATTACGGGGATGCATGGGGTTATGGGGATAGGGCCTGGGTGAGATTGTTGTTGGCGCAGACTCAATGGGCTGAATAGCCTCCTTCTGCACAGTAGAAATTCTATGATTCTATGATCTCTGAGTCATGTGCCCATTACACCAATAACTTGCATCTCCATAGCCCCTTTAATGTGGCATTTCCCACATTAGTGAGTGTCAAAACAAAATCTAACGTCGAATCAGATCGGGAGATATTAGAACAGATGATCGATAGCTTGGTCTGAAGGAGAATTTTAAACAGGGGTGAAGTTTAGGGAGGGAATCCCAGAGGCAGCTGGAGACACGGCCACCAATGGTGGAGCAATGGGAATCGGGGAGGTACAGAAGAGAGCAGAATTGGGGGACGGGGATATCTCAGAGGGGGGTGGGGAGATTAGAGCGATAGGGAGGGGCGAGACCATGGAAACATTTGAAAACAGGAGATGTTTAGAATGGAGGCTTTGCTGAGCTGGGAACCACTTCAGTGTCAAATGGGGTTTACCTTTAACCATGCAGCAAGATAACTGCACAATCAGGTTTACTCTTCCTTTACCAGATTTCCAATAACTCAATAATCTGTTTTCATAGATTCATCGAACCCCTACAGTGCCGGAGGAGGCCATTTGGCCCATCGATTCTGCACCGACTCTCCAACAGAGCATCCCACCCAAACCCTAACCCTGTAACCCCACGTATTTACCTTGAGACACTAAGGGACAATTTAGCATGGCCAATCTACCTAACCTGCACATCTTTGGACTGTGGGAGGAAACCGGAGCACCCGGAGGAAACCCACGCAGACACAGGGAGAATGTGCAGACTCCTCACAGACCTGAGACTGGAATGAACCCGGGTCCCTGTGAGGCGGCAGTGCTAACCACTGTGCCACACTGCCACCCTGGGTTTAATGATGTTGTTTGAAGGATAAATATTGGCTAAGACACTGCAATGAACTCCTGATCCCTCTTCTGCCATGGGATCTTTCACACCGATCAAGCTCACAGGGTCTTGGTTTACAACATCTCCGACAGTGCCATACAGCCTCTGTACTGCACCAGGAGGGTCAGTCTGGATTCGGGGCTGAGGTCTCTGGAGTGGAACTTAGATTGACATTTATCTGGCTCAGAGGAGAGAGTGCGAGACACTGAGCTGGATAACTGAGAAGATATTTATTGTCTAAGGAGGCCGTTACCCCTGCACTAATGTACACTCACCAGCCATTAAACATGGGGTGACTGAAGTTAAGAAGGAGATTTCCATAATGTATAACACAAGCAGACCATTAGATATGGGTGAATGCTTCCTGGGAAAGAGAAGGCTGAGGGGAGTGAGCTGGTAGAGGTTGTTAAGATTATGAAATTATTCATCAGGGTAAATTTTGGCAAGGTGTTTCCACACGTGGGGATGACCAGAACACGGGAGAATAAATATATGATAGTCACTAATAAATCCAATCGGGAATTCAGGAGAAACATCTTTACCCAGAGAATGGGGAGAATGTGGAACTCGCTCCCACAGGGAGTGATCGAGGTGAATAGCATCGATCCTTCAGGGGAAAACTAGATAAACACAAGAGGAAGATGGAAGGATATAAGACCATAAGACCATAAGACATAGGAGCGGAAGTAAGGCCATTCGGCCCATCGAGTCCACTCCACCATTCAATCATGGTTGATTTCAACTCCATTTACCCGCTCTCTCCCCATAGCCCTTAATTCCTCGAGAAATCAAGAATTTATCAATTTCTGTCTTGAAGACGCTCAACGTCTCGGCCTCCACAGCCCTCTGTGGCAATGAATTCCACAGACCCACCACTCTCTGGCTGAAGAAATTTCTCCTCATCTCTGTTCTAAAGTGACTCCCTTTTATTCTAAGGCTGTGCCCCCGCGTCCTAGTCTCCCCTGTTAATGGAAACAACTTCCCTACGTCCATCCTATCTAAGCCGTTCATTATCTTGTAATGTATATGCTGATGGACTGAGGTGAACTAGGACTGCTGGATCAGAAACATCAGTGTGTCCCAGTTGGACTGTGGGGACAGTTTCTGTCTGTGTTTTATACATAATTTTATGAAACTAATTAATTCCTAATTTCTCAGTGAGGGGAATTCACAAAGCTCGACTCACTGATGAAACGAGGGTCCTTTTTAACTGCGCGCCATAGAAAATTGGTGTGACACTTTTATATTCACTCTGGTAGATGATGAAGAAACTTGTGATGGCTGGTTTGAATTAGAGCTTCCATGGGTCAGATAAAGGGATACCAATCTCTGACAAGCCAATGTTTAACAAGTAAATTGAGCTGCTCTGGTTGAGGAGGCAAGGCTCAGGGTTAAAGGTCAATGTGCTAGACAGTCAATGTCTCTTTTACTCCAAGACGGGCAGTGTAAGATGTCTGACATTGTAACAAAGTGTAGAAGCGGTATTATTTGGTTAACCCGCCTCTGCACCCTTAATGAACAGTCCATGGAAGAACATTAATTGTTGAGTTAATGTGGAACATTCTGTGGGAGGGGCTGGAATGTGAGGTTGTACAGTCGTACAAAGTAAACTGAGCGAGGTTACAAGGCGACTGGGACATGGCCGGATCACGAACCTTCTACCCTCCCATTGCGAGATGGCAAGTGATTGGCACCAACCTTGGTCCTTTACTGAGGTTGATGACTACATCGTTAAATTTGCAGAAAGCAAGCTGGAACTTTCTCACCGTTTTTATCGATGGGACTGACCAACTGAGGGGCATTTATTTATGGCCGAAAGCATTGAAAACATTCATTGAAAAAAAGACAAACTCGCTCTCAGCAAAAGTGACCGTAAAGCTGTTGATTGTCATAAAAAAACACAATTGCTTTATCAAAGACTTTTAGGAAAGGAAATCTGCCCCCCTTACCCAGTCTGGGCCTTTATGTAACTCCAGTCACCACACCAACATGGCTGACTCTTACCTGCCCCCTGAAATGTCTTGGCGTGTGTCAAACTCTGACCATCAGATCAGGAAAAAGACGGAAAGTTCTGGATAAACTCAGCAGGTCTGGCAGCATCTTGGAGAGAGAAACAGAGTTAATGTTTCGAGTCCCGTGTGACTCTCCTTCAGATCAGGATTAAGGCCTGCAGTCACCTCCTCGGGGAATCGAGCCGGAATAGGCAACACTCTGGAAGGAAGGATAAAACAACGATAGCTGTCAGTCACAGCTGTGCACGATCCCGCCTGAGTCAGAAGGTAAGAGATTCCCATCACTTGAGCACCTAATCCAGGCTGACATTGCTGTGCAGCACTGAAGGAGTGCTGCACTGTCAGAATCACAACCATAGAGTCCCTACAGTGTTAAATAGACCATTCGGCCCATCAAGTCTGCACCAACTCTCCAAAAGAGCATCCCACTCAGGCCCTCCCCTCCACCCTACCCTCATATACCCATATATTTATCATAGCCAATCCACCTAATCTGCATACCTTTGGACACTAATGGGCAATTTAGCACGGCCAATCCACCTAATCTGCACATTTTTGGAGTGTGGGAGGAAACCGGAGCACCCGGAGGAAACCCACACAGACACGGGGAGAATGTGCAAACTCTACACAGTGACCCAAGGCTAGAATTGAACCCAGGTCCCTGGCGCTGTGAGGCAGCAGTGCTAATCACTGTGCCACCGTGCTGCCCACAGGGATGCAATCTTGCAGATGAGACATTAACCCAAGGCCCCAGCTGCACTTGGGTAGATGAGAAAGAAGAGACAGAGTCATTCACATTGTCCAGGCCAATTGGGTGGCACGGTGGCACAGTGGTTAGCACTGCTGCCTCACAGCGCCAGGGACCTGGGTTCGATTCCCACCTCGGGTCACTGTGTGGAGTTTGCATGTTCTCCCCGTGTCTGCGTGGGTTTCCTCCGGGTCCTCCCACACTCCAAAGATATGCCGGTTAGGTTGATTGGCCATGCTAAATTGCCTCTTAGTGTCCGGGACGTGTAGGTTAGAGGGATTAGCGGTGTAAATATGTGGGGTTACAGGGATAGGGCCTGGGTGGGATTGTTGTTGATGCAGACTCAATGGGCCGAATGGCCTCCTTCTGCACTGTGAAGATTCTCTGATTCTATGAATATCTACCCTTCAACCAACATCACGAATAAAGCTTGGTCATTCCCCCCATTGCCGTGCGTTTTTGGCTGCTGTGTTTCCTACATTACAAAAGTGACTAGGCCTCAAACACACCTCATTGGTTGGAAAGTGCTTTGGAACATCCTGTGGTCAGGAAGTGTTCTATATCAATGCGAGCTTTTCCTCTGAAACTCATTCACTAGAATTGCATTTCTATAGCAACCTTCATCAACTCAGGGCCTCTCTACATGATCTGCAGCTGATGAGATAGTTCTGAAGTGTAGTCATGGTTATAACGCAGGGAAAGAAACTCACAAAAACAAAGAAAACTTTCTTGATTATCCTGTAGTTACGATGGCTCCAGTGTCCCTCAAGTTAATTCATTGTTGTTGGCACTGCAGTTGTAGCAATAGACTCTGTGTGCTCTAAAGGCTGAACCTTCTTCCACAGCATGTTCCTGACTTTGGCCAATGTTAAATGAAGCAAATGCAGTTAATTATTTGTGAATAATTACAATAAATGCACAGCCAGTAAAATGAAGGATGTTTGAAATGCGATACTTTGTCGTGGGCATTTGTTGCTCAGCTTGTTCTCTGTTACAACTCAAAGTACTCACAGGTCAATGTAAACATTTGGGTAGGTCACGTTATCAGATCCTGGGAGACCGACTCAGTATCTGACTGGGCAAAATAAATGGCAACACTGAACTCCTTTGATATGTTGGTATTTCCTTAATCAGTCAGGGATTTTGTATGTGGAACTGCTGTAAAAATAGTCCAGTTATTCTTTCAGAAAGAACTTGTCAAACGCAACACCCCCATGTCGCCCTGCATTTGCAACAGAACTCTTTAGCTGGTAAGATCCTTTGCACCATTTCCAGTGTCGATATAAGTAGACTCCAAATGTCACCAGACTGATGTGAGATGTTATTATAAAACAGAATAGGGTCTGACACTGCCAGTGGGGAGGACTGACTTTAATCAGGATTATCACACTGCCGCAGTTCGTAACCTTCAGTAACTATTCCAAATGATAGGGATGGAGTGGGGTGAGGGGGGTGGGGGGCGTGGGGGAGGGTGGGTGGTGGTGCTGGGGGGTTGCGGTGAGATTAACTGGACAGCTCTTTTATAGGCAAATGAGCCAACTATCCTCCTTGTGTGATTTATAACTCCAGAATGCTATTAAAGGGTTTTAAGAGTGGGGCCAGGGAGTTTGGAGAAGGCAAAGGACAAGTGACTAACAGCACACAATTATTAACCCAATAAAGCTGGTTTATAGAGTCACCGAGGTTTTACAGCGAGAATGCGTTGAGGTTCACACTCATTAACAAAGATAACTCACGTTGATGTTCTAATTTTTCTAAGTTCTATCTTGGGTGAGTTTGAAGCCATCCAGAGCTTTGTTGCCGGTGTCTCAATTCACAGCTAGTCCATTCCTCCCCACTTGCTGCACCACCCACGTTGGATCCCAATCCCAACAACACGTTGATTTGACAATGCACAACCTTCATTTCAAATTCCTCCAAATCCTCACCCCTCTCTACCTTCAGAACCTCCTCTAAAGCCACAATTATCCGAGATCTCTGCGTCTCTCTAATTCTGGCCGCTCAAGCAACCCCAATTTGAATCGCTTCACCCTTGGTGACTGTGCCTTCAGCTGCCTGGAGCCCGAGCTCAGGAATTCCCTCCCTAAATCTCTTCATCTCTCTCCCTCACTTTCTCTCTTTAAGACAACTCTTAAAACTTGCCTCTTCATGCAAAGGTAGATAAATGTCCCAAGGCGCTGTGAAAAGTATTGAGAGGGGTCAAAACGTTAGAACCCCAAAACGAGATTAGATCAGGCCTTTGCTGGGAGAATGTAATAACTTTAAAGGTGACGTGTTGTGGCTTCAAGTTACAAAGGGTTTATGAACAACAATATTTCTATATCCATAAACAAGGGTCTGACGGAGCTGCAATACACTCTACCCTCTTCTCCTGCCTGGTTCCAATTGATGAACCTCCTCGACCCAGGACGCGCGCCCTCACTCCCGATTGGCTTGGCTTCCCACACGGCCTCTCCATAGGGTATGGCCCGATCACATGGCTCTCGTGGATTGCCCCCTTAAAGGGGCTGCGCTACCACAGACAACATGTCTCCTCTCCAGAGGAAACAAACCCTGAATATAATGGACAGCTTACCCTGATCAAGGTCACTGGACATGAGTGAAGACTTTAAAGGGGCAGTGCCCATAAACAGCTGAGGCCCCTTGATTAGGATTTGGAGATGGAATTAGTGAAGGAGAAAGCTAAACAATAGATTTCTCTGTTTAAAAGGCAGTCAAACACTGGATACTTCAATACAGAACTTTCACTGACACCCAGACAGAGTAAAGCTGTTTATCTGGAAAAGTATAGATATTTGGGATGACGAAGGAAATGTTGTTGACCAGAAATATTGAGCAAGATTTTGCTGTTGCATCTATTAAGATTAATAATAAAAAGCCAGCAGATGTTCTTTCCTTTATTACGCGCGTGGTCCTGTCCTCCACTCAGTCCAGATGTAAAACAGCCAAGGTATAGGGGGATTGTACATGTTACAGGCTGACACAAAACAGCGGAACATAGAACACTTCGAAAGACCACAAGACATGTGCCAAGGTTATATTGTCGCCAGGTTTCGGCCCAGTGTAAACACAGAGGCTTGAAATCCTTCTCCACAATCGGAGAGGGGGGACAGTGATAGGCAGGACAGATCAGAGACCCCCTCCCACTTTCACAGCTGAGATCTATCCCATTCATTTCGGAGTCTGTGTTTCAGCTCCTAAAACCTGCCATGATTACTCTGTTGCAGTGATTGGTGACACAGGCACCAAGTTCCAGTCAGAAGGTTCCTCAAGTCTGTTTATTGTAAAGGATTCTGACTTTTACGTAATTTATTGGCATTTGACAAATGTTTTTTTCGCCAACTTGTTCATTAGAAGTGACATAATCCCTTGAGATGGCTTTCCCATGATGTAAACCTTCAAGAGATGATAGGGCCCTGTGCTTAATAACCCATTTCCATTGTTCAAATTCTCCTGCCCGAAGCATTGATGTAAAAACAACATCGGAGACCAACTCTTATCTGTCATATCTTGATCCAGTCAGTAGTCTCACAACACCAGGTTAAAGTCCAATGGGAAACCCACAGCAGGGGTGCGCTGTCAGCGGGACCATAACATCCCACCGGGGGGGAACGGCAGCAAGATTTCGGGGATAGGGTTGCAACCCTCCAGCTTTGGCCTGGAGTCTCCAGGAGTTCATAGAATCATAGACTCCTACAGTGCAGAAGGAGGCCATTCGGCCCATCATATCTGCATCGAGCACAATCCCACACAGGCCCTATTCCCATAACCCCATGCACTTACCCTGCTAGCCCTCCTGACACTAAGGGCCTGATTTTACCATTTTGATTCTAAGTGCTGAATCTGGGAGTGTTTCAGATCCGACTTTTAGACCCATTTTCAGGCGCCCCCCATGCACACTCTGCCTGAAAAAATAGCAACGATTCTGAATCACACTGCAGAAGCCTGGGGGCGGGGCTTAACGCACCCAAAACACTGCAGCTCCGATTGGCGCCTCCAACTGCGCATGTGCAGTAAAAAAATAGAAAACGCTCCCATGCCACATCCCTCCCCGGTTGGATAATGCCTCCCCCCACCGGCCCTGAAAGACATTGCCCCACCCCCACAACATAACTGACCCCCTTATCCCCCCACCCCCCCACTACCCAGACTGATCGCAGCCCCCTGCCCCCCTTCCCTCCCCACCGATCGCACGGAGAGTGGCAGCAGACCTCCCTCCCCCCCCCACCAGAGAACAATTTGACCCACCTCCCCCCCCTGCTCCCACACCAGAGAGCCATCTGACCCGCCTCCCTCCTCCCCACCAGAGAGCCATCTGACGCTCCCCCCCACTCCCCCTGCCACCCCCCCACTGATCTGAGTCAGAGAGCCATTGGAAACTCTGAACTTACCTCTTCAGAAGCTGGAGCGCCCGAATTCGACCTTTGCCGAGCAGGTCTGTTTCGCGCCGAATCTGGTCGGGCGAATGCGATGGTAAAGGGGGAAGTGCCAGTAAGTTTGGGCATCCAACCCATTAAGTCAATTTAAATGCATGCAAATACATTTAAATTGCCGTCACGCCTGTTCCGGGCGCGGTCCTGATCACGGCCACTTTAGGCGCTTGGTAAAGGGGGAACGGGCGCGGAGGCAGTCAGGGGTCGCGCTACTCGCCTCATGCCCGACTTTACCAAGCTTTCGCGCCGGAAAACAGGCACAACGTGATGGTAAAATCAGGCCCTAAGGGACAATTTAGCATGGCCACTCCACCTAACCCACACATCTTTGGAGTGTGGGAGGAAACCGGAGCACCCGGAGGAAACCCACGCAGACACAGGGAGAATGTGCAAACTCCACACAGACGGTGACCCAAGATCGGGAGTCAAACCCAGCTCTGGGTTCGACTCCCGATCTGGAGCTCTGAGGCAGCAGTGCTAACCGCTGTGCCACCATGCCGCCCTGTTGAAGGTCAGTCTCCAGGATGCTGCTGTGTGTGACCCTGGAGAAAATCATTGCGACAATAAAAAATGTTGCATTCTGAACATTTCTCTTTACCAGTTGTAAAAGTATTGAAAATGGGGTAAATATAGGGCTGTTTGTCTGACAATCAAGCATCATCCAAATGGGTAATGAGTCTTTTTGCTTCCCAGTTGGAATAGGAATTCCGTACGTCACAAGGATGGATGTGTTGGCCAACTCATGGCTGGAGAGTGGGGGAAAAGTCGTGTGATGAAACTTCCAGGAATACATTAGATGGCAGTTGGCAACCCTACCTGGATAATCCATGCTGTCAGACAATGTCATTAGGTGCAAATGGATGGACCTATCTGGGTTTTGCAACAGGAGATGATTTGATCGGTGTTATAGTTTGAGTTCCTGTGTTATTACAGCTGTCTAAGATGGAACTGGGTTACACTTGCTAACATAACAGCAAAATGCTTCGAGTGAAGCACACCCAGGCTTTAACTGTGCCACATTACCGCATTAATAGCATCCATCAAAAAGGAAAACATTCTGCTGGAGTCATGATGTATCCCCTTTTTCCATTTGATGTCACAGGAGCTGTTTGCATCTCAGTTGGAAAGTTAATCACCATGATTCAACATTCCCTCAAACAACTGTTATGGAAATCATCTGATAAAACAGTCAGCCTTGGAGAAACAACTGCACAAAGAAGAATTAGATTGGCCGGGAAATCCTCCAGGCTGAACTTAGTGATTGCTGCTGTATGTGGACTTGTTTTGTTGGTTGAAAAAAGGAAATAAACGAAATTAAGGAATAAAATCTGAATCAAAATATCCGCACATAATTAGCGACACTGACTGAAAAGGTGGAAAAAGTCAACATTGAACGCTAGGAATCTTAAATTCTTCAAGCACACAGGCCAGACAGCATTTGTAACAAGTTAAAAGAATTCTTTAGAATGGAGAGTTTTCTTGAAAGGTGCTGACCCTCCCAACGTTGACTCATCAACACTGACCTCTGATAGCGACCTTCCTGCTTACTGACCCTCGATATTGACCATGTGATATTAACCCTGCAATATTCACACCCTGCTATTGACCTCTCCCTGACGTTGACCTTCCAATATTGACCAGATAATCACCTCCAATGTTAACCCTCTGGTTTGGACCCCTTTAATATTGACTCCCCGATATCGAACCCCTGATATTGACCCCCTGAAATTGAACTCCCAAGATTGATCCACCAATATTGATTCCCCAGTGTTGACCCTCTGATTTTGAACCCTCCCACACTGATTCTGAGGCTGATCACCTGACTGAGTCCTCACACTCAGCTGGGGTGCCTGACAGCAGGGGAGGTCACAGGACTTGCGTAAATCTGTCCTTGGGGTGTGAGCGTGGCTGACATGGCGCTCATTTATTATCCGTTGCGAACTGCCCTGGAGACAGTTTCTAATTTCCCCAGTTTCGGGGAATCCAGGACAAGAGGGGGCGGCGGGGGGGGGGGGGGGGGGGGGGGGGGGGTTGAGGGCAGAACCTTAAAATTCCAGCCAGGCCCTCTGGGGGGTGATGTCAGGAAGAATTTCCTCACACAAAGGGAACTGGAAATCCAGAACTCGCTCCCCCAAAAAGTCATGGCTGCGGCGACTCAAGACTCAGATAGATTATTGTTGGGTAATGGGCTGAATGCTGGGAGGGTCAACACTGGGGAGTCAATGGGACAAAGACAGAAGGTGGAGTTTTCCCAAAAGATGGCAAAGTGTCAGGTTTTGATTGAAAACCGACGTGTCTCTTCAGCCAGGTTTTCTCTCCAGGTGTCCTGACGCTGTCAGAAAATGGCAGGGAGGGGGGAGGGAGGGAGGGGGGGGGGGGCATGCTTTATGCTGTCACTCTTGAGGGGTGGGGCTTAAAGTTGCCAGCAAGTCCAGCTCCACAGAGATCAGGCACATTTTTTAACAGGCGCCCTGATCTCAAAGGTAAAATACTGGTTGCCCCTCCCTCCCTCAATGATATCAGAGCACCCCCACCTCCCCCCATCCATCCGTGCCAGCAATCCCCTCCCTCCCCCCCATTCATCATCACCGGTAATTCCCCCCTCCCCATTTTCACCCCGCCCTCCTGGCCCTACCCCTTGGCAGCGCCAACCGTGACATGAGCGGGATTGGAATGTTCTGATGCTCTCTCTCGCTTGTAAGGAGCTTTTCGCTGCATAGACCAAACTTAACCAGCTCCACCTGAATCTACCACCTTAGCTTCGGAGCAAAGCATTGAAGAATTTGTTTATCAAATTGGAGAGAAATTCTATTAAAGAATAACATCAGAGCAAAAGACTCAGAATAGAAGTCAGCAACCGCATCCCCCCTGCAATGACCTCAACGAGTCTCATGAGGTTGGAGCCTCTTGGAGTATGAGCTCCCTGATTGAGGTAATGATTGGCTGCCCAATCAGGGAGTCTCGCCTGGTATATATTGAGAAGTGTCAGGGCTACTGGCACTCTGGATTCTGACTCTGTACCTGAAGCACTTTTAGGAGTGGAGATAAGTTTGTAAATAAAGGGGATCTGGTGAAGGTACACCGGCCTCTGAGGAGTTATTTCACCCCCCCCTCTCCCCCACTTCCCAGGGATAAAAGGAAAACTTGCATTTATATAGCACCTTTCACAATATCCCAAAGTGCTTTGCAGCCAATTCATGCACAGCAAGATCCCATAAACAGCAGCATGATAATGAGCATAAAACCTATTTTTCTGATAATGTTTGAGGGATAAGATACCAGAAAGAACTCTCCTGCACATCTTCAAAACAGTGCCCTGGGATCTTTTACATTCCCCTGTGAGGGTAGATGGGGGCTCGGTTTAATGTCTCATCTAGAAAACTGCACCTCCAACAGTACGGCACCCCCTCAGTTCAGCATCGGGTGTGTCAGCCTGGGCTCCAGGCTCGGGAGTGGGACTATGAACCTTAAACCTTTGCACTCAGAGGCGAGAGTGTTACTCACAGAGTCTATAATAAGACATATCAAAATATATTCTAATCTGTTTTTAAACTGAGTAATATCTTCACTTGAAAGATTGCCATAGAGATCGCAAATGGAAACCCCCCAGTCTCACTTTCGCGCATCGTTTTGCGATGAGTCACCACTCACGGCTTGCAAGAACAAAGATGGACTTTTAGCAAATAAAGAGTCGGAAAAGACAACAGCAAGTGCCCAGAGTGGTGCTAGTGTCAACAATCCACCTCCTAAACCCAACTGTGCACTTAACCCACATTTCAAAACCAACTGACCTGTACAAATAGCTTTTTCCTATGGTATGATCCACATTTGATCTTAAGATTAGCGACCCGAACTCGAAAAGGTAAATATCTCCGGTTCCAAAAGAAAAGCTTTCTCATTGCGATGTGGACTCTTCTAACATCTCCTTGTACAATCTCCACCTTCATCTCTGTGATGGGACATTAAAACTGAGACCCCATCGACCCTCACAGGGGGATGTAAAGGATCCCAGCACGCTATTTTGAAGAGGATCGGGGGAGTTCTTCTTGGTGTCATGACCAATGTTTATTCCTCAAATAACATCACAAAAACAGACTAGTCAGTCATTCCCACATTACAGTTTGTGGGATCTTGCTGTGCACAAATCGTTTGCCATAAAATCCATAGAATTTCTACAGTGCAGAAGGAGGCAATTCAGCCTGCATTGACTCTCCCACAGACTATCTTACCCAGGCCTTACCCCGTAACCCCTTATTTACCTCGCTAATCCACCTCACCTGCACATCTTTGGACTGTGGGAGGAAACCGGAGCACCCGGAGGAAACCCACGCAGACAGGGGAAGAATGTGCAAACTCCACACTGACAGTGACCCAAGGCTGGAATTGAAGCCCGGTCCCTGGTGCTGTGAGGTGCAGTGTTAACCACCGTGCTGCTGACATGCTTACTACATGCTACATACTTACTACATACTTCAAAGGCTATTTCCTCGGGTGAATGGAGTGGTAACTAGGGGGCATAACTATAGGGTTCATGGTGGGAGATATAGGAAGGATGTCCGAGGTAGGTTTTTTACTCAGAGAGTGGTTGGGGTGTGGAATGGACTGCCTGCAGGGATAGTGGAGTCAGAAACTTTAGGAACATTTAAGAAGCTATTGGATAGGCACATGGAGTACTTCGGGATGATAGGGAGGAAATAGCTTGATCTGGGTTTCAGACAAAGCTCGGCACAACATCGTGGGCCGAAGGGCCTGTTCTGTGCTGTACTGTGCTATGTTCTATGTACATTACAATAACGTCTATATTTCAGAAGTACTGAACTATCGAGCTCTGTAGGATGTCCTGAGGTCATGGAAAGTGCTGTAGAAAGGGAAGAACTGTCTTCATTTGCATTGAAAAGTATCTCTTGATCAATCCCCTTGTTGAATTTTGCGGGGGTTATTATTGTTTTGAACAGTGTAAAGGTTACTGAACAATCTTAGTGTCACCTTCGACTCTGCTGTACCCTCAAACCACAGCTCCTTGCGTATGTTCCGTCAAAACGTTTGCCCTGTTTGGACAATCAGTCATCAACTAGGATATCTACTCCTCCTGGTAGTAAATCAAAACAGATCGAGAGTAGCGAGATGGATCAAAAGAGATACTTCACTCTCTCAACAATGTGAACCATAACAGTGGCACAGGAATGAAGCTGCAGCTCAGAGCCTCGGGCAAGCTCATGTCAAGTGTAGCGTGGCCTCCCACACCTTTCAATTCGCTCTTCATTCTTCCAAAGGTACACCTTGACCCTCAGTCCAGAATCTTCCAGCCCCCTCACTAGAGGTTTCCCCCCCCGCAGTGGGACTGGCGAGCAATTGACACCAGCATAAGGGCTGGAAAATTCCGGCCTCAGTGCCAGGAAGACAATTTGACTCTTCCATACCTGACACACTCTTGCTGGTTGTCAGCTTGGGGGCAGGAAGGGTATTTACTTGGGCAGGATGGTGGCATACCCAAAGCTCAGCAGCCCCAGAGTTAAGTACAAGGCTGGAAGGCCCATGGTTGACCCTACCGCTATATTCATGGAACCATTGAAATACGACAGTGCAGAAGGAGGCCATTCAGCCCATCGAATCCAACTCTCTTACCCAGGCCCTCTCCCTGTCCTAGCCCTGTAACCTTACATATTTACCCTTAATCCATCTAGCCTAGACATCTTGGGATACTAAGGGGCACATCTCTGGAGTGTGGCAGGAAACCGGATCACCCGGAGGAAACCCACACAGACAGGGGGAGAAAGTGTAGCCTTCACACGGTCAGTCACCCATGTCGGGAATCGAACCCAGGTCCCTGGTGCTGTGAAGCAGCAGTGATAACCACCGTGCTGCCCTCATTGCCTAAGGAGGCCCTGAGGTGGCCAATTAATTACCACCTTAAAAAAAATTATTCATGGGATGTGGGCGTCGCTGGCAAGGCCAACATTTGTTGCCCATCCCTTTATTGCCCCAGTTTTCTGACTGTCTTGCTCGGCCATTTCAGAGGGAGTTGAGAGTCAACCACATTGCTGTGGATCTGGAGTCACATGTAGGCCAGACCCGGTAAGGCTGGCAGATTTCCTTCCCTAAAGGACATTAGTGAACCAGATGGGTTTTTACAACAATCTTAGTCCCAAAAGCGGGAATTCCACCCTCTATTTCTCTATTAGATAACTCTTGACTCCCAGTCACCCAATCTCTAATATTTGCATAACTGGCAAACAGATCTGTTCAAATAAAATCATAAAGGCACAGTTTGTCTAAACTCTCGGTGGATTTGTTTCTCTAGAGTTGCCTCAGTGTTATCCATGACATTCACCTCCAATTCCTGAATCTTCCAGAATGTCCCTGCTGTGCGCGGATTGGCTGTGGTGGTTCTTGTGTCACAGTTGTGGCCAACACTTTGGAGCAGTAACACATTGCTGTGAATGTGTTGTGAGAGGCATGACGGAAAAGTGATACCCTTCCCCACTCTGGGTTCAGAGAACATTCAGAGTCCAAAGATGTGCAGCTTAGGTGGATTGGCCGTGCTCAGTTGCCGCTTAGCGCCAGGGGGGTTAGCAGGGTAAATATTTGGGGTTATGGGGATAGGGCCTGGGTGGAGTTGTTGTTGCTACAGACTCGATGGGCCAAATGGCCTCCTTCTGCACTGTAGGGATTCTATGATTCTACGAACATCATAAACAATTAAACAAAGCAGTACCCTGGCTAACCAGGGTCCCTGCTGCATCTGGAGGGGGAGAGCAGAATACCCCCCTCCCCCGTCTATTTTCTGGAATGAGGAAGCCTTCCCTTCCCAAATCCTGAAAGCAATATTTGAAATGTAATTGAAGAATCGTTGTTTGCTTAAGAGAATGGGAAAAGGGGAATAAACATTTTAATTCAGTTAGGAATGAGCTCGACAACTGCTACTCGGTTTAATGAGGTGTTTCCAGCTTAGACTGATGCCCCAAACAGCTGCTGTGTGGTCAGGAGCGAGGGAGTTTTAATGATTCTTTACTTAAATCCTAATTACATCAATTGATGGAGCCAGGAGAACAGCAAAAACAAACACTATAGTATAAACTGGGAGCAGGGTCAAAGCATTAGACACATTCTGTGTAAATTGAAAGCAAACAAAGAAATCTGTTCAAATCACAGCTCATGAAGGAGTCAAAGAGGAAATGTTCTGTTCGATCTCAATGATTAGCGATGTTCACCCTGTTCCCGACATTTCCTCTCCATCGCCAGGTTCTTCACATCTGTAACAGAGAGGCACGGTGGCACAGTGGTTAGCACTGCTGCCTCACAGCACCAGGGACCTGGGTTCGATTCCGACCTTGGGTCACTGTCTGTGTGGAGTTTGCACGTTCTCCCCGTGTCTGTGTGGGTTTCCTCCGGGTGCTCCGGTTTCCTCCCACAGTCCAAAGATGTGCGGGTTAGGTGGATTGGCCATGCTAAATTGCCCCTTCGTGCCAGGGGGATTAGCTCGGGTAAATACATGGGGTTACGGGAGTACGGCCTGGGTGGGATTGTGGTTGGTGTAGGCTCGATGGCCCAAATGGCCTCCTTCTGCACTATAGGGATTCTTTGACCTTTGAACACCGCCTATCCCTGCCCACCTCATCTCATCAGCTGCTGAAACCCCCATCTACCACTTCCCATTTGGCCCATCGAGCCTGCACCAACAACAATCCCACCCAGGCTCAGCTATTCCAACTCTCCCGGGGGCTGACTCCCATCTTTTACCCTCCACAGCATTCAACTCATCCAAAACTCTTCTGTCCATATCCCAATTCACCCCCAATCCATTCCCAATTTCAATCACTCCACCAATTCCCCCAGCTGCCCGAGTCCCGGGCTCTGGGATTCCCTCCTGCAGTGGTTGGCCCCTTTAAGGGATGTGCATCCGAAGGGTCATGTGACCCGATCACCCAATAGGGGACGAACGCAGGGCAAAGTGCGGGTCCTTGCTCCCAGAGTTGAGAAAGTACACATCGATTGTAGCACCCTGTACACCAACAGAAACTAGAATACACAGTATTCTGTTAGCCAACTGGTGGACACCAATTACTGCATTTCCTGCACCTCCCTAACCCCGCCTCCATAGAATGCCTACAGTGCATTCGGCCCATCGAGTCTGCACTGACCACAATCCCACCCAGCCCTATTCCTGCAACCCCACATATTTACCCTGCTAATCCCCTGAGACTAGGGTCAGTTATCATGGCCAATCCCCCTAATCTGCACATCTTTGGACTGTGGGAGGAAACTGGAGCACCCGGAGGAAACTCACGCAGACACAGATGGAAAGGAAATTAAGAGTGGTCTGGACAGTGTAAACAGAGAGAAACTGTTCCTGTGATAACCCCTCAGGACTTGCATGGGGAATCCATGATTGACCTCCCAGTGGCACTCGTAGAATACGAGTTCTTGTGGTGATCGGTGGAACTTGTATCTCCAGCCTTTCATAAAGCAGATCCCTGAGTGGGTCCATAGTTGTATTGTCTTGGATGGGACTGTGTGTCCACCACAGACCTGTGGTTTCACTTCATGCAATAAAGCACCATTCCTTTACAGCTGAAAAAGAAATGCAAACTCCACACGGACAGCGTCCCAAGCTGGGAGTGGAACCCGGGTCCCTGGCGCTGTGAGGCAGCAGCGCTAGCCACTGTGCCACGGTGCCTCTCCGCCTCAAAGATGCTCCTTGGTAACAAAGCTATTGGTCCCCTGCCCTAATATCTCCTTAGGTGTCTTTGTGCTAAATCGAATCTGATAATGTCTTTGTGAAGTGTCTTGAGCTGTTTCTATAAATCCAAGATGATGTTTAAATTGAACTCATTAAATTTTAAGTTAAGCCGCAGAGATCAGCCCAACAGCCACTTAATTCCTGGCAACTGTTCAGGAAGATCTTTGGGAGAAATTTTCCATGTGGCTATGGCATTCTTCATGGCGCACTTTGAAGATAAGCAAATAACTTTACAGCTTCGACAGTGAAATGTGCACCAACCCTGGGCCGCAGTAAACGGAAATTCCTTCCTTTTCTGTGGTTCCTTCTTGCCCAGCAATATGTTTTACCCAGTGTCCTCTCTCTTATCTCCAGCAAGTCCGATATTATTCGAGGTATTGCCTGCTCTGGTTTAGCGAGGAGGCTGCAGACTGCAGACTGGCTAATCCAGCAAAGGAAACATCTAAATCACCAGGGAAAGAGACAGAGTTACTCAGTGAGTGGCCAGCAAATGGGTTCGTAGATCAGATAAGGAGAAACTCACTGTGGTGCCGCCCACCCAGCATCAGACTGTGATAAAACTCAGACCAGTGCTGCATTGACACAATACTGAGCCAATGGTCCCCCCCCCCCCCTACACTCGCCTTGATAAGGAATGAACTCTGACCTCTGACCCTTGTTCAAAGAAGCTTTAACCCACCCGGTCACAGCAGCAGCCCCTCCGGTGCATTCTGTAGCTGGGTCATTGTAACTCACACACTGAGAGATTGGACAGCTGCTTAATGTGACTGGAATAACATTGCTGGAGAGTTCAGCAGGTGCCTTGTTATTAGAGAGTCAAAGGGCAGCACCCCCCCTCCCCTCCCCCCCCCCCCCCCCCCCCTCACTCAGACAAGTGTGGGCTCAATGCCCCATCCCAGAGAGTTAAGGACAGAACTCCAGTCTGACCCTCTCAGTGTGATACTGAGGGAGTGCTGCCCTGCCAGAGGCACTGGCGTTTGAATGAGATATTAAACCGAGGTCCCACCCACCCTCTCAGGTGGATCGGAGAGATCCCGGAGCCATTATTTTGAGCAGGGCAGTTCTCCCGGTGTGATGTCCGATATTTATCCCTCCTGGATCAACATCCCAAAAATCAAAAACACATTTAAACAAAAGCTACATGATGGCTTTGGGGCCCTGAGGCTGTAAATGGTGATATATAAATGCCCTACGGGCAGCACGGTGGCACAGTGATTAGCGCCACTGCCTCATAGCACCAGGAACCCGGGTTCCATTCCCAGCTTGGGTCACTGTTTGTGTGGAGTCTGCACGTTCTCCTCGTGTCTGCGTGGGTTTCCTCCGGGTGCTCTGGTTTCCTCCCACAGTCCGAAAGACGTGCTGGTTACGTGCGTTGGCCATGCTAAATTCTCCCTCAGTGTACCCGAACAGGCGCCGGAGTGTGGCAACTAGCGGATTTTCACAGTAACTTCATTGCAGTGTTAATGTAAGCCGACTTGTGACGCCATTAAATAAACTTTAAACTTAAACAATGATTTCTTTTGCCCCGTCGCTTCCTCCAGTCTGACACTGTTCCTTAATCATTCCTTCGGCACTCTCCCTCACCGCTGTCTGAGACTGACTATTCTGTGTGCTGTGTACTCTGAGCTCAGCTTCCCACCACATGCCGCTCTGTCTGGGATCGACTATTCCAGCGCTCCCCTGCCTTGCACCTTCTGAGTTGTGTTCCCCGTGATCGCTGACCCATACTGGCTCCCTGGCCACCAATACCCCGATTCTAAAGTTTACATCCCACAATTCAAATCTCCCCATGGCCTCATGCCTTCCTGATTCTGTAACCCCTTCCAGTCCTAAAACCCTCCAAAATATCTGCACTCCTCCCGTTCTGCTGCCTCGTGCCTCCCACATTCCTTTCACGCAATAATGGCGGCCGTGCTTCAGCTGGCTGGTTGGGTTGGGGGGGGGGTGGGGTGTAGTTGGGGGGGGTGGGGGAGGTGGGGAGGAAGTTAAGCGCTGGAATAGTCAATTCCAGACAGGTTGCCTCCATAAACCTCTCTGTCTCTCTCTTCCTTTAAGATGCTCCTCAAAGCCTCCCTCTCTCACCAGTCGAACTTGTGGTCACCCACCCTAATATCTCCTCGGGTGTCACAGTGTCAAGTTCAGTTGGATTCCATTTCTGTGGATTTTTTCTACACTGAAGGTGCTATATAAATGCAAGTTGTTGGCACCAGCTTTTCGAAATGTTCAATCAGGAAAGGTGATTGGTCAGAGTGAGCAGAATGGATTGAGGGATTAGAGGGATATTGGGAAGTTTTGCGTCAATGTATGATGTTCGAGGAGAGATTAAACAGTTTGGGCTGGAGTTTGGAAGGATAGAGGGGATCTGATCGAGGTGTAGAAAATACTAAAAGGGATTGATAAAGTAAATGTAGACCAAATGTTTCCCTTTGTGGGACAATCTCGAACAGGAGGTCACAAGTATAGGTTGAGAGACGATAGGTTTAAAACTGAGATGAGGAGGGACTACTTCTCGCAGAGGGTGGTGAATTTGTGGAACTCGATGCACGCGGTGGAATCTGAATCATTGAATAGTTTCAAGGAGGCGATAGATATGTTTCTAATAAAAAGGGAAAGAGGGATGTGGGGAACAGGTGGGGAGGTGGATGTGAGACCAGGGGGAGATCAGCCAGGATCTGATTGAATTGCGGAGCAGGCTCGAAGGGCTGAAGTTGCCGCCTCCTGCTCCTAATTCCTATGTTCCTGTATAATGTCAGAGAAATTAGTTCTGGGACTCAAGTAGTTAAACATGTTAATTAGAGTTGATGGTGGACTGGCTGTGGAAGGAGGAATTGGATGGACAGAATGGCCTTTTCTCATTCTGTGCTTCCATGGTGTTTTGATGCTTTGTTGCCAACCCATGCATGGGTTTTTGGAATTGTTTTTGCTAACCTCGATGCACGGGTGGCACGGTGCCACAGTGGTTAGCACTGCTGCCTCACAGTGCCAGGGACCCGCGTTCAATTCCCGGCTTGGGTCACTGTCTGTGTGAAGTCTGCACGTTCTCCCCGTGTCTGCATGGGTTTCCTCCGGGTGCTCCGGTTTCCTCCCACAGTCCAGAGATGTGCGGGGTTAGGTGGATTGACTGTGCTAAATTGCCCCTTAGTGTCAGGGGGACTAGCTAGGGTAAAATGCATGGGGTTGTGGGGATAGAGCCTGAGTGGGAGTGTGGTCGGTGCAGACTCGATGGGCCAAGTGGCCTCCTTCTGCACTGTAGGATTCTATGATTCAATGAAAAACCCTGCATTTGAGGTGCGGTTTTGGACAGGGCAGGATTTGGAGAGAGAGACAAGGTTTTGGGTGATTTGGACCGTAGGTTTAAGGAGATTTAGCATCTTGTGAACAAGCTGGGAGATTGGCTTTGTGCTGCGGGCTGTACAGTATCAGCATCACTGACAATAACTGAACTGACCTTTGGATTGTGTGCAATCCAGGCTTGAACGACTAGAGGGAGAAAATAGACAATAACTACAGCCTTTTTGGAGCCAGTTCATTAATTTCCATATTTTATATTAAAAACAAGCAATAATCATCTTTTATAGACAGATATTGCTGCCAAGAGGTACTCTGTTCTGGGGAAAATGTCCCTGCTCATCTTTAAATAATATTAATGATCCTTACATTGTCCAACTAAACTCTTGGACACAGCCCAGTTTATTGCCTCATGTGAAAGATGTCACTGTTGACAGTGGGATTATTATGGTCTGCACTGATGGACAGCGAGGTGTCATATTTGAAGTTCTTCAGCCAGTTGCGGACTCCCCAGCCTGGGGCAGGGCAGTGAGACTATCACTGAAGCACTGGGGCACTTGTTGATTGTATGCACCATGGTTTGCACTTTGCCTCAGTTGCACTGGGATAAGTCACACTGTCCCCAGTGGAAGGAAGGGTTTGTCACAGCAGGGTCTGACTCCGGAGTAAAATCTGTCCAGTTCCACCGCGCGGGAGGTGGAAGCCTGGGATTTCCAGCATGGAATCACCTCCCAGCTGCAGATTCTGGGCTGTGCTGTTGGTGTTAGGCCACATGTCCTTCCATAGGTCCGCAGTAGAACTGCCCTCGCTCGGGCAGGCTGGCCAATAGAAACATAGAAGATAGGAGCAGGGGGAGGCCATTCGGCCCTTCGTTATGATCATGGCTGATCATCCAACCCAATAGCCTCATCCTACTTTCTCCCCATAACCTTTGATCCCATTGGCCCCAAGTGCTATATCCAGCCACCTCTCGAATACATTCAACATTTTGGCATCAACTACTTCCTGTGGTAATGAATTCCACAGGCTCACCACTCTTTGGGTGAAGAAATGTCTCCTTATCTCCATTCTAAATGGTCTACCCTGAATCCTCAGACTGTGGTCCACATTGGCTGCTCTGAGATGAGGCGTTTGCTGGCTGGGTGGGTGATGTCTTTCACCAGTGGCTGGTGGGGGTTTTTCTGCACTCTTTCCAGCAATTGTGCCGTGTGGGCTTCACGATGGATTTGTGGTAGAGCAGTGTCAAACAGCACAGCTTGTGTTTGTTGATTGGATTACTCCCGAGATGTTCCTCATGGTCTCATTCAGCATCTACTGGTGTGCAGTGCGCAGGGTTCTTCCAGACAGACACACCGTACTCAGCTACTGACAATGCAGCACTGCCTCAGCATTGCAGTAAGGAGTGCCTGCCTTGACTGTACTGGCCACCTCCTGGAGTGGGAATTGAACTCATCATTTTCTGATTCCGAGGTAAGAGTGCGACCCAGTGTCAGTGAGTCACAACTGACAGCTCCAAAAATTCAAAATGGATTTGAAAGGCTATGGAGAAAAAACATAGTGTGTGAGACAAATTGGATCTCCCTTTCAAAGGGTCAGCATCAGCACAATGGGCCCAATGGTCTCCTTCTGCGCTGTGAGATTCTCTGATAAGTAGGGCAAAATATCAGACATTGTCCTGTGAGGAAAGTGTGAAGCGATGGTGGTAATGTCACTGGACGAGTAATCCAGAGGCCTAGGCTGGTATTTGAGGGTGGCACGGTGACACAGTGGTTAGACTGCTGCCTCATAGCACCAGGGACCCGGGTTCAATTCCAGCCTCGGGTCACTGTCTGTGCGCAGTCTGCACATTCTCCCCGTATCAGTGTGGGTTTCCCCCTGGGTGCTCCGGTTTCCCCCCACACTCCAAAGTTGTGCGGGCTAGGGGGATTAGCGGGGTGATTACGTGGGGTTACGGAGCTTGGGTAAGATATTCTGTCAGAGACTTGGTGCAGACCCGATGGGCTGAATGGCCTCCTTCCGCGCTGTAGGGATTCTATGATCATCAATCCTCAACCAGTCACTGAACTTGACTAACTGGATTTACCCAGTGCCGTTCATGCGGCTGCGTCCACACTTTTCAACTCCAAGTGGTTTCCTTGTTGGTTATCTAGTGAGAAGTTTAACAACACCAGGTTAAAGTCCAACAGGTTTATTTGGTAGCAAAAGCCACACAAGCTTTCGGAGCTGCAAGCCCCTTCTTCAGGTGAGTGGGAGGAATTCTGTTCACAAACAGGGCATATAAAGACACAACCTCAATTTACATGAATAATGGTTGCAATGCGAATACTTACAACTAATCAAGTCTTTAAGAAACAAAACAATGTGAGTGGAGAGAGCATCAAGACAGGCTAAAAAGATGTGTATTGTCTCCAGACAAGACAGCCAGTGAAACTCTGTGAGGGTTAGGGTTAGAATTCCCACTCACCTGAAGAAGGGGCTTGCAGCTCCGAAAGCTTGTGTGGCTTTTGCTACCAAATAAACCTGTTGGACTTTAACCTGGTGTTGTTAAACTTCTTACTGTGTTTACCCCAGTCCAACGCCAGCATCTCCACATCATGATTATCTAGTGCACAGCGCCACCTGGTGCACATGCTGGTGGAGTATGTCAAGGAGCAAAGGGAAATTGAAAGTTTATTTATTGATCATACGTAGGCTTACATTAACTCTGCAATGAAGTTATTGCGAAAATCCCCTAGTCACCACACTCCGGCACCTGTTCGGGTACACTGAGGAAGAATTTAGCACGGCCAATGCACCTAACCAGCACGTCTTTCAGACTGTGGGAGGAAAGCAGAGCACCCGGAGGATATCCATGCAGACACGGGGAGAACATGCAAACTTCATACAAACAGTGACCCAAGCCGGGAATCGAACTCGGGTCCCTGGAGCTGTGAGGCAGCAGTGCCAACCACTGTGCCACCGTGCCGCCCCAAGTTGCGAGGAATCATTTCAGATGAAGGTGAGAGTTCTATTTATCGAGGGTCTGGGTGAGTTCAAACCACCAGCAACTCCTGCTGTTTGTTAAAATCACTGACCTCCTTCAGAACGTTTTGAATGTTTAACAGTGTTGGATTTAGGTTCCTCCATTCAAATATAGACCATTTTGCCTTTCAGTAGTGTTTGCAGAGAAACAGCAAATCCGTTAATTAGCAGCATCCCAGATACTTAGAGGTGAGAACCACAAGTCTATCTTAGCTGACCCATCAGGAAAGGGATAAGCAGCCTAGTGTGGGCACAGTAAGAAGCCTCACAACACCAGGTTAAAGTCCAACAGGTTTATTTGGAATCACGAGCTTTCGGAGCGCTGCTCCTTCATCAGGTGCGTGAGGGACTGAGTTAAAATAGCAATTCCCCTTTTCACATTCTCTTAACAATTCTTCAATTGCATTTCAAACGTTTCTTTCAGGATTTGGGAAGGGAAGGCTTCCTGATTCCCGAAAATAGACTGGGGAAGGAGCAGCGCTCAGGGGTCCGGAAGGGAAAGAAGGGGTTTAGGAGAGCGATAGTTGTGGGGGACGCAATGGTTAGAGGCACGGACAGACGCTTCTGTGGGACTGAACGAGAATCCAGGATGGTAGTCTGCCTCCCTGGTGCCGGGGTACTGGATGTCTCCGAGAGGGTAGGAAGCATATTTAAAAAGGAAGGTAGTCAAACGGATGTGATTGTACACATTGGTGAAAATGATGTAGGTAGGAAGAGCAGGGGGGTCATACGAGAGAAATTCAGGGAGTTGGGTGCTAGGCTAAAAAGTAAGGCCTCCAGGGTAGCAATCTCTGGACTGCTTCCGGTGTCTAGTGCAAGTGAGGCTCGGAACAGGGAGATTCTACAGTTGAACGCGTGGCTAAAGGACTGGTGCAAGAGGGAGGGTTTTAAATTCATAGATAACTGGGAAATCTTCAAGTCAGGATGGCAACTGTTCAGAAAGGATGGGTTACACCTCAACTGGAAGGGAGCAAATATCCTGGCTGGGAGTTTTGCTAGAGTGTTTCGGCAGGATTTAAACTAGTGTGGCAGGGGGGTGGGGAACAAAACAGTAGGTCAGTAAATACTGAGGCTGGGGTTGAGCTGGGGGCCAGGGCAAGGCTAGCTAAGAAGAGGAGCACTCTGGAGGAGGATGACCTGAGTGGGCCTGGAGGTCTGGAGTGCATCTGCTTCAATGCGAGGAGCGTAACGGGTAAAACAGACGAACTTAGGGCCTTAATGCTTATGCGGAATTTGGATGTGGTTGCGGTGACGGAAACTTGGTTAAAAGAAGGACAGGACTGGCAGCTGAATATTCCGGGGTATAAGTGTTTTAGGCAAGACAGAGGAGGGGCTAAAAAAGGTGGGGGAGTAGCGATATTAGTTAAGGAGCATATTACCGCGGTGCAGAGGGTAGACAACCTAGAGGGGTCATGTACTGAGTCGCTGTGGGTGGAACTCAGAAACAGGAAGGGTGCAGTCACTATGCTGGGGGTGTACTACAGACCACCCAACAGCCCACGGGAAGTGGAGGAAAGGATATGTCAGGAGATTCTGGATAGGTGCAGAAAAAATAGGGTTGTTGTAGTGGGGGACTTTAATTTCCCTGGCACAGACTGGAAAGTGCTTAGAGCTGGGTGTCCGGACGGGGAGGAATTTGTAAAATGCGTACTGGAAGGTTCTTTGGAACAGTATGTAGATAGCCCGACTAGAGAGGGGGCTATACTGGACCTAGTTCTGGGAAATGAGCCCGGTCAGGTCGTCAAAGTTTCGGTAGGGGAACATGTGGCAAATAGTGACCACAACTCTGTTAACTTTAGGATAGTAATGGACAAGGATGAGTGCTGTCCTACGGGCAGGGTGCTAAATTGGGGGAAGGCTAACTATAGCCGGATTAGGCAGGAATTGGTGGATGTTGATTGGGAGAGGATGTTCGAGGGTAAGTCCGCGTCTGGCATGTGGGAGTCTTTTAAGGAACTATTGATAAGGCTGCAGGATAGGCATGTGCCTATAAAAAGGAAAGATAGGAAAGGTAGGATTCGAGAGCCGTGGATAACCAGGGAAATTGAGGATCTGATTAAAATGAAAAGGGAGGCGTACGTTAAGTCCAGGCAACTGAAAACAGATGGAGCTCTGGAGGAATACAGAGAGAGTAGGAAAGAACTCAAACGGGGAGTTAGAAGGGCAAAAAGAGGTCACGAGATGTTCTTGGCAGGCAGGATTAAGGAGAATCCTAAGGCATTCTATTCATACGTTAGGAACAAAAGAGTTGTCAGGGAGAAAATCGGACCTCTCAGGGACAAAGGAGGGGAATTATGCTTAGAACCCAAGGGAATAGGGGAGATCCTAAATGAATACTTTGCATCGGTATTCACGAAGGAGAGGGGCGTGTTAACCGGGAGTGTCTCGGAGGGAGGTGTTGACCCGTTAGAGAAAATCTCCATTACAAGAGAGGAAGTGTTAGGTTTTTTAGGGAACATTAAAACTGACAAAGCCCCAGGGCCTGATGGCATCTATCCTCGACTGCTCAGGGAGACGAGAGATGAGATTGCTGGGCCTCTGACGGAAATCTTTGTCGCTTCTTTGGACACGGGTGAGGTCCCTGAGGATTGGAGGATAGCGAATGTGGTCCCGTTGTTTAAGAAGGGTAGCAGGGATAACCCAGGAAATTATAGGCCGGTGAGCTTGACGTCCATGGTAGGGAAGTTGTTGGAGAGGATTCTTAGAGAGAGGATGTATGTGCATTTAGAACGGAACAATCTCATTAGTGACAGACAGCATGGTTTTGTAAGAGGGAGGTCGTGCCTTACAAATTTGGTGGAGTTTTTTGAGGAAGTGACAAAAACGGTTGATGAAGGAAGGGCCGTGGATGTCGTCTATATGGATTTCAGTAAGGCATTTGACAAAGTCCCACATGGCAGGTTGCTTAAGAAGGTTAAGGCTCATGGGATACAAGGAGAAGTGGCTAGATGGGTGGAGAACTGGCTTGGCCATAGGAGACAGAGGGTAGTGGTCGAAGGGTCTTTTTCCGGCTGGAGGTCTGTGACCAGTGGTGTTCCGCAGGGCTCTGTACTGGGACCTCTGCTATTTGTGATATATAAAAATGATTTGGAAGAAGGTGTAACTGGTGTAATCAGCAAGTTTGCGGATGACACGAAGATGGTTGGACTTGCGGATAGCGAAGAGCATTGTCGGGCAATACAGCAGGATATAAATAGGCTGGAAAATTGGGCGGAGAGGTGGCAGATGGAGTTTAATCCGGATAAATGCGAAGTGATGCATTTTGGAAGAAATAATGTAGGAAGGAGTTATAGAATAAATGGCAGAGTCATCAGGAGTATAGAAACACAGAGGGACCTAGGTGTGCAAGTCCACAAATCCTTGAAGGTGGCAACACAGGTGGAGAAGGTGGTGAGGAAGGCATATGGTATGCTTGCCTTTATAGGATGGGGTATAGAGTATAAAAGCTGGAGTCTGATGATGCAGCTGTATAGAACGCTGGTTAGGCCACATTTGGAGTACTGCGTCCAGTTCTGGTCGCCGCACTACCAGAAGGACGTGGAGGCGTTACAGAGAGTGCAGAGAAGGTTTACCAGGATGTTGCCTGGTATGGAGGGTCTTAGCTATGAGGAGAGATTGGGTAGACTGGGGTTGTTCTCCTTAGAAAGACGGAGAATGAGGGGAGATCTAATAGAGGTGTACAAGATTATGAAGGGTATAGATAGGGTGAACAGTGGGAAGCTTTTTCCCAGGTCGGAGGTGACGATCACGAGAGGTCACGGGCTCAAGGTGAGAGGGGCGAAGTATAACTCAGATATCAGAGGGACGTTTTTTACACAGAGGGTGGTGGGGGCCTGGAATGCGCTGCCAAGTAGGGTGGTGGAGGCAGGCACGCTGACATCGTTTAAGACTTACCTGGATAGTCACATGAGCAGCCTGGGAATGGAGGGATACAAACGATTGGTCTAGTTGGACCAAGGAGCGGCACAGGCTTGGAGGGCCGAAGGGCCTGTTTCCTGTGCTGTACTGTTCTTTGTTCTTTGTTCTTTTGTTCCGGAAGCTCGTGATTCCAAATAAACCTGTTGGACTTTAACCTGGTGTTGTGAAATTTCTTACTCTGTTCACCCCAGTCCAACGCCGGCATCTCCACATCAGCCTATTATGTTGTGATGTGTCATACAGAGAGGTGATAGGCCGTAAAGCACTAGCGTTCCCTGCCATCTAAAGAAAGGCAGGCTAAAAAGCTGATTTCATCTCAAACCTGACAAATGGCCTGTATTTATATCAGTACTTTGTGCCCTCGGTCTCTCGCCCTAATGCTTTGAGAGTCAATTCATTGATTCACGGCTAAAAGCGCAATCTCTCAGGTTAATGTAAAGGTGATTTGATAAAAAGGCATTTTCACAAGATGAAGCGGATCATAGAAAGATCATAGAAACCCTACAGTACAGAAAGAGGCCATTCGGCCCATCGAGTCTGCACCGACCACAATCCCACCCAGGCCCTACCCCCATATCCCTACATATTTACCCACTAATCCCTCTAACCTACGCATCCCAGGACACTGAGGGGCAATTTAGCATGGCCAATCAACCTAACCCGCACATCTTTGGACCGTGGGAGGAAACCGGAGCACCCGGAGGAAACCCACACAGACACGGGGAGAATGTGCAAACTCCACACAGACAGTGACCCAAGCCGGGAATCGAACCCAGGTCCTTGGAGCTGTGAAGCAGCAGCGCTAAACACTGTGCTACCGTGCCGCCCCTAATGAGCCTCAAAGGCTCATTCCTCTGACACAGGAGTGTTGAATTGGCATTGTGGGCAGAAGGTTTTAGTAAAGCAACCTGCAATCACAAGAGCCTCGCTCAACCCTCCACCAACCAGCCAGAGCGAGGGATATCGGAAAACCAAGATCCATCAAGGCAGCATGAGTGGAGAGAGAAACAGAGGCAACGTTTCAGATCGATCACCGCTCATCAGAACTGGGCAACGTTTGAGATGTAAGAGGCTTTAGGAAAGTGGGAGGAATGAGCAACATGATAGGAGGGAAGACAAGAGACATTAAATGATGAAATGGCGCAAGGCTAGAGGAGATGGTGATGGAATAAGTAAAGGAAGGAAAGCTGGGTCTGAGGAGGTGGAAATGGTAAAGTTCAAACAATGAACAGCAGCAGCTATGATAAAGGCAGAATATTGTGGATGCTGGAATCTGAAACAAAAACAGAAAATGCTGGAAAATCTCAGCAGGTCTGACAGCCCCTGTGGAGAGAGAACTGAACTCCCACCCACCTGACGAAGGAACAACCTGTTCCGAAAGCTAGTGGCTTTTGCTACCAAATAAACCTGTTGGACTTTAACCTGGTGTTGTGAGACTTCTTACTGTGCTTATCCCAGTCCAACGCCGGCATCTCCACATCGAGAGAGAATAGAGCCAACATTTCAAGTCTGCAGAGTCTGAGAGCAGCATGACATTGGATGGGTGGGTCTCCCTCCACGTTCTCACCTGCCCCGACCTGGTTGCACTTTCACACTGGGGAGGTCAGGTTCACAGAGCGGAGGTCAACTCTTACCCCAGTTAAGACCCTGGAGTGGTTACTTGTCACTAGAGTCAATCTGATGTCAGGGAAGTTGAAATGTGCAACAGAGATCTTGCTTGGTCTTTCTGTGAGGTCAGTAGTCAGTGCCGTCATTTTGAAATCCAGATCAATGTTCTTTCCTACGTAAAGATCCTTCTATATGATTACTGTATTATTACATTTCTATTCCACTTGCTTGAGAATTATCCAATATCCGAGTCCCCAGATTGGATTTTGGTTGTCATTTGGGAATCCAGAATTGCAGTATTGCTGAAAAAAGACACCTTGTTGAAGTTTTTAGACTTCATTCAGCAGGATGGGAATACCCTGACATTGATATTCTTGTGATTGTCCTGCTGAGTTTACCGTGAAAAACTTTGACAAAATGTCTCTTTTCTGCAAAATTCAAGATTGGATTTAGTAATTTTCCAAACTTCATGAGGTTTTGCAATGAGGAAATTAAATGTACAGGAGGCATAAATTAGCCTCTCTCTGAATCAGACACAACTCAGAGCAAACTGCTGTGGCATTCTCTCCACATTACTGAATCTGTCTAACATTGTAAAAACCTTGATTAGATCACCCCCTTAATCTTCTAAACGCAAAGGAACACATGCCAAGTTTATGCAACTTTGTGATTTAATTCTTTAATCTCGGATATAAACCCTGCTGAACCTGCTGTGAGCCAGTCCGGGGCTGATATATCCTGCCTGAGTTGCAGTGCCAGTAATGGACTTCATTACTCCAGACCCGGTTCATGGCCAGACAGAAAATCCAACATTAAAAGGAAGATTTGCATTTCTCCACCAGCTTCATGTCTCTTTGATTTTGCCTCAGTGCTGGCTTCACACTCACTGCTCATCTGTTGTGGGTCTTCAGGTGGGAGGACAGTTCAAGACAGGCGAGGTGATGTCAGTTGCAGTGGGGGTATTATAGGTCGTGACTTGTTAATCCAGGGCCACTGCTGCATTCTCCTCACTCCAAAGGTGCTTTCCTGCGGAAATTTGGGTTTCCAGGTTCCAGTGTGGAATCTTGGATGCAGACATGCACAGACTGTTCCCAAGGTCACTGTCTGTGCGGAGTCTGCTCGTTCTCCCCGTGTCTACATGGGTTTCCTCCGGGTGCTCCGGTTTCCTCCCACAGTCTGAAAGACATGCTGGTTAGGGTGCATTGGCCGTGTTAAATTCTCCCTCAGTGTAACCCAAACAGATGCCGGAGTGTGGCAACTATGGGATTTTCACAGTAACTTCAATGCAGCGTTAATGTAAGCCTACTTGTGACACTAGTAAATAAACTTTAACTTTAAAGGTGTTGCTATGAAATGATGTCTCTCTTGCACCAATCCAATGGTTTTGGCTACACAACTTGCTACTCGCACCATCGAGCTCTCCATACAGCAGAGTCATCCAGACTCAAAACATTGGTTCTATTCTCTCTCCACCGATGCTGTCAGACCTGCTGAGATTTTCCAGCATTTTTGTTTCAGATTCCAGCACCTGCAGTATTTTACCTTTATCTCCACTCAGTGCATCTTTTGATCGGCGACCTTCATTCCCATGAAGTGGCCCAGACATCATAGCTGACATCTTTCACAACCTCAGCACACCTCACAGTGTTTTCCAGCTAACAAACTCTATTTCAACAACCTGTACTCACTGTTGTAACATGGGAAACACTGCAGCCAGTTTGTGCACAGCAAGCTCCCACTAACAGCAATGAGATAAACAAGCAGGTCATGGGTAGTTTCAAGCGATGTACGTTGAGGGCTATGTATTGACCCAGGATGCTTAGGAGAACTATTCTGCTTTCCGCTCCTTGCAGCACCTCGAGAGGGCAGACACGGCCTCAGCTTAATGTCTAATCCTCAAAGACTGCACTGCCTCAGTGCTGCATGGGAGTGTCGGTCTGCATAATGTGCACAAATCTCTGCAGTGAGGTTTAAATCCACAAATTTGCAACTCAGAGAGTCAGCCACTGAGCTAAGTCTAATCTGCCAGTCCCTGCTGCTTTCTCGTCAAGAGGCAGAAAGGCTAAACTCTCTTGTCCTTGGAATGATATGACAATGCCGGCATTGGACTGGAGTGGGCACAGTAAGTAGTCTCACAACACCCGGTTAAAGTCCAACAGGTTTATTTGGTAGCACGAGCTTTTGGAGCGCTGCCCTTACACCAGGTGAAGAAGGATCGACACTCCGAAAGCTTGTGCTACCAAGTAAACCTGTTGGATTTTAACCTGGTGTTGTGAGACTTCTTACTGTCCTTGGAATGGTTTACTATATTAATGGTTCCATATAAATGCAAGCTGTGGTTGTTGTCTTTAAGCAATGCAACATCCTGAATGGTCTATAACACTGCTTACATTGTGCAGTGTTGTACCTTACCGTTAAATATGTGTCAATAAAATGGGCCACAAAATTCTTTATTAATCTGTTTGCCAAATCTTACCAAAACAATTTGGCAAAAGTTCACTGAATCTTAAAAGTACAGATAGCACGTTAACAATGTTACACAAACCCTTTCCCTGTGTCCTCATTCACAAACTTTCAGCTCCTTGTACAGGCGAGAGAGTATTGTTAGTGCGATGCCCGGGATCACTGATTATCTACTCCACTCGAGTTAGGTAGTGTTGTGAAGTCAGTGTTTGTAAAATTATTAAAAATTGTAAAAAATGCTAAGAGTTGTAAAATTGCCTGGTCTGTTTTAAAAAGGTAGTATTTTTTGCTATGCTTAGAGAGTTAAAAGAGATGCGGGTGTGCAGTACACAGGGAGCACAGAGTGAAACATTGTATCGCGAGGCCAGGCAGTAATGTTGCCAAGGCAACAGGTTGTTTTTGAATTTTGGCCAATCAGTTTAAACTAAGCATTTGAGTATTGGCAGCCTATCAGGTTTGAATTTGATGTTTTGATAACTGGTAAACCAATCCTAATGTGGGGGTTTTTGGTATGTCATCAGGGGTATATAACCAGCTGCCAGCTCCAGAGAAGGCAGCCTGCCAGCCACTGCCAGTGTTCACAGCGAGAGAGAGAGAGAGAGTCACACACACATAGACAGCAACTGTCTGTCAGTGTAGCAGCCACATGTATGTCTTAGAGGAAAGCTTCATCTCAATCGTAAAGATACCACCAGAAAACAGAAGAAGTCAGCAAAGAAGACAAAAGGTCCCGGAAGACGACAAACCTGATTGAAGTTTGAGAGTGACTAAAAATTCTATTGTTTTTTGTTAATAAGTGAGAATTGTATTTATTTAAACAGCATTCCATTAGAATAGAGTTTTATTTGGTTTGTTAATAGTTTAATTAACCTGTTCATTGTTAGTTAGAAGAATAAAGTGTTACTTGTTGATTTTACTCAGGTAGTTATTTTAATTTGACAACTAAAAGTTGCTGAAATGGAGGTAATCCTCCTTCTCACACTCACTTTAACAGAGTATGGAGGGAGGTACTTCTCTTTGAGTGGTTGAGTGTTAATTCTCAGAGAGGAGATCAACTTCCCCTTTGTAACAGGTAGCTCCTACCCTGGGGAAGTTTGAGCTTCTGGCTGTGTGGACAACACAGCTTCAGTATAACACCGGTACACTGACAAATCACAGAGTTCCTCAAGTCTGGACGATGGGCACCTAGATCCTTCTCAAAAGATTTCATTTCCAGGATCCTGCTTTCCCAGTCGGCTATATTTAAATCCAAAACACTGTCTGAAATTACTGGGATTTAATCACTTCTGCTGAAACTGACTGCAGAAGGAGGTATATTTATTTGGGTTAGCTTCCATTGCTAAATTAATCTCAAACTAAACCTTCCACACTGACTGAATCATTCAGGGATGCTTTATTGTATCATTTTATATCGCACCACAGATTCCTTCCACAGATCCCAGCAACCACCCAACTGCACTGCTAATGTGACACCAATGCGCAAGGTGCAGTATAACTCTGCTTCCAAATGTCTAACCTGAGGGTAAACTGCCAGGGGAGGCAGATAGGGAGAATTGCTCAGTTATCCTGTCTGCATGAGAAGGTGGATTCTTCAACAATGTGATTTTTCAGATTACATTATCACCCAATGTCCAGTCGCTTGACTCTCTGAAGCTAGTGCTTGCTAGGTGAGGCAACATCTAACCGGAGGGATAGCACCATCAACAGTGCAGCACTCCCTCAGTACTGCTCCAAGCCTGTGTTACATACCTGGTGGGACTTGAACCCACGACTTTTGAACTTTGAAGGTGAGAATGCCCTCCACACAGTCACAGAAGGGAAAGACATTTGCTTGTTGGGTCATCATTGTGCGTCAGAAAGTGTCAGAAATCAGTCTGAGCAAATGGCACTTACTATTTCAGCCAAGACATTCCCATTGGGTTTATGAGTCTCAGTTTATGGGTGGCACCATGGTTAGCACTGCTGCCTCACAGCAACAGGGACCCAGGTTCGATTCCCGGCTTGGGTCACTGTCTGTGCAGAGTCTGCACATTCTCCCCGTGTCTGCGTGGGTTTCCTCCAGGTGCTCCGGTTTCCTCCCACAATCCGAAAGACATGTTGCTTAGGTGCATTGGCCATGCTAAATCAGTGTACCCAAACAGGTACCAGAGTGTGGCAACTAGGGGATTTTCACAGTAACTTCATTGCAGTGTTAATGTAAGCCTACTTGTGATACTAATAAATAAATGTTCAAAAAGGAACCAATTTAACCAGGTTTTCTTGAGTTAAGATAGAGTAAGTTTTAACAGCCTGCACGGTGGCACAGTGGTTAGCGCTGCTGCCTCACAGCGCCAAGGACCCAGGTTCGATTCCCGGCTTGGGTTACTGTCTGTGTGGAGTTTGCACATTCTCCCCGTGTCTGCGTGGGTTTCCTCCAGGTGCTCTGCTTTCCACCCACACTCCAAAGATGTGCGGGTTAGGTGGATTGGCCATGCTAAATTGACCCTCGTGTCAGAGGGATTAGCAGGGTAAATATGTGGGTGGGATTGTGATTGGTACAGACTCGATGGGTTGAATGGCCTCCTTCTGTAGGGTTTCTGATTCCTCTTGACCCTTCATGGGTGAGTTTTCACCTTCTGTTTCTTTACAGTCAAAGCATCGCATCATTCCAGCTGACAATCCCCTCAGTGGCCCATTGTGCAGTTTTGGTCTCCTTACTTTGGGAAGGAGATATTAGCGTTACAGAGAGTCTGTGACAAAGCTTCACTCTGTTCATTCCTGGATTGAGAAGCTGTCTTCCGAGGCGAGACTGAGTGGAATGGAATATTCTGTGGGGTGTAGAAGAATGGAAGGTTATAATAAAGTGATGTGGAGGTGCCGGCTTTGGACTGGGGTGGGCACAGTGAGAACTCTAACAACACTGGGCTAAAATCCAACAGTGTCCCCCGACTGGAAGAGAATACTCCTGCCTAGCGATTGTCTTGTAATTGTGTCTTTGTCTATGTGTGCCATGTTTGTGAAACCTACCTCTCCACTGACCGGATAATAAAACTGTCAGAGGGTTTGAGGGGGTGGACACTGAGAGGCTGTTTCCCTGAACTGGGGGCATCTAGAAACAGGCTCCACAGTCACCAGAGGTCAGCCATTTTGGATTGAGATGAAGGAAGGTTCCTTCACACATAGGCTTGTGGATCTTTGGGATCTCTGTCCCAAGGGATACCCCTGCTCAGTTAATGAGTGTATTCAAGATAGAGATTGATGGACTTTTGTACACTCAGGGAATGACGGGATACTGGGATAGGGCATCAAAGTGGAGTTGATTAGCTATGCTCTTATTGAATGGTGGAGCAGAGCTGATGGGCTGAATGGCCTCCTCCTGCTCCTATTTCTTATTTTCTTATGTTCTCCTTGCTCCAGAGCAGTTTCTGTCTCCCATTCCGGTCCCTCATCCTCCCTTCAAGGTATTGGGCTGGTGGGTGCATTCAGCAGCTTGTCCAGGGGGCCTGGGATTGTGTGGAACAACATCGCCACCTTCTGGTAAATGCAGCATTTTGCTGCAATGGATTGAACTGGGGAACTCAGCCATCAACAAATAAAATCTTTAACATCAGACTTTCACCCAGTAACAGAATCACAAACAACACTCACTTTGTGCACTGTTGTCTGGATAACCCCAGATTCATCGATTGGGCTGTAATTGCTATGAGGTGGAATGAGGCACTGAGCCAAAGAACATTTAATATCTGTTGCATTGGGGGAGGATCTGGAGGGCGCTACCAGAAAGGACTCTGGGTGCACATTTCAAAAGGTAATTGGATAAACACATGAAGAGGAAGAAACTGCAAGGATGATGGAGACAACACAGGGATCAAATGGAGAGTTCGTTCAAAGGACCAGCATAGGCACGACTGGCTGAATGGCCTCATTCTCTGCTGTATCAGTCTGTGACTCCCTTAGCCTGGAGTCAGCGCAGGAAACATGAATATTGCATTTATTTTAATTGCTTGGGTGCAAGGCTGGCTTACTCACAGGCTGTGCAGCGTTTTGGGCTGGGGGCTATATATCTGCTGCCTCTGATGTTTCTTAAAGGGGACGTGGGCACTCTGACTATAAACAAACAGGGTAAGGGCGCAGAGTGTGGGAGGTGGGGTCTTGGAGGTCTGGAATCTCGTGTAACACTGCTGTTGCTGAGCACTGCAGGGTTTGAGACAATGAAGCTCTCAGCGCTGTTACTGATGCTGATCAAGGACCTCCATCCCTCCATCCATCCTTCCCTCCCTCTCTCCATCCCTCCTTCCCTCTCTCCCTCTCTCCATCCCTCCTTCCCTCTCTCCATCCCTCCTTCCCTCTCTCCCTCTCTCCATCCCTCCTTCCCTCTCTCCCTCTCTCCATGCCTCTCCCCTCCCTTCCTCCCTGCATCGCACCCTCCCTTCCTCCATCCCTCCCTCCCTTCCTCCCAGCATCCTTACCTCCATCCCTCCCTCTCCCTATTCCATTGAACAATGAGAGAGTTCTCACTGGTGAGCTGGCCAATGCTTATCCATCAACAAACAGCAGGAAAAACAGATTGCCCGGCTGTTTCCCACATTATTGTCTGTGCGATCTTGCTGTGTGCAAATAGGCTGCTGCATTCCTGAGATTACAGAAGAATTTCAGTGGCTGTGAAGCAGATTTGGGGCACGAGGGAAACGCAAGTCGGTGGCTGAAATTTTCCGGTCGTTCACACTGGCGGGATTCTCCAGTCCCGCTGCAGTGAATGGAGACTGGGTTGGGCACCAAATTCTCCGTCCTCGCTGCAGCGGCAGTGGGGTGTGATTGGCCAGTATGGTTGCAGCCTTTGCTTCTAAATGCATGAAGCTTAAAAGTCTGAGAGCTGTTTCACTCTCATTACTCACACTCCCACCTTCTGAACAACATTGACTCTGTTCCAATCAGAGATTGGACAGATTCACAGCTGTTTGTACACAGCTGGCTGGTCTGCAATTATGTCGTTTGGATATTCAATGTCAGTAAAACGGACATCCTTTAGAGACTGGTCTATTTGCTGTTTATGAGCCTCATCCTACCCAACTCCACGGAGCAAACTCGAGCCTTCAACTCGCTGCACCAACAGAGGGCACTCCGATACTGCTCCCAATCCAAACCTCCTGCACAGAGTGAGCTCACAGATAACGGCCTGAATCCTGGGACTGAATTAGTTTGAGACATTCCCCCCACACTGCATGTCCAGAGCCAGAGGAAGTCCCGATGGGCAAAGAGAGACCCAGTGCTGTGTACCCACACTGACCCTGACTGGACAATTTGCCCAGAGGTTTACAGCTGGATACTCTCACTGGTTATTACTGATTGTGGGTGGAAATCAACATCACAGAACCATAGAATCGCCGCAGTGCAGAAAGAGGCCATGCGACACACGCACTGGAGTTTTACCGACCCGCCCGCCACGGGGATCGCAGCGGGTGGGACACGACCATGCAAAGATTCGTTGACCTCAGGCAGGATTTTCCAGCATTGGGGCGAGCGCAGCTGGAAAATCCCACCCAAGGATTCTGCACTGACTCTGCGAAAGAGCATCCCCTCCCCCCTCCCCCGATCCCCATAACCCCACACATTTAGCATGGCCAATCCATCTAACCTGCACATCGTTGGACAGAGGAAACTGGAGCACCCAGAGGAAACCCACGCAGACACGGGGAGACTCCACATAGACTGTGACCCAAGGCCGGAATTGAACCTGGGTCCCTGACGCTGTGAGGCAGCAGTGCTAACCACTGTGCCATGAAGGTCCCCCATCCCTTCCCCAGGCAATGTGCTATTGCAGTGCCATTCATTGGAAGCTCTGTGCCGTTATTTTGCTTGTTGGTCAGTTTGAACAGCCGGACTCCTCCTTGCTGGGAAGCTTCTATTTCCAGAATTCTATCGCAGGACAAACAAGTGCTGACATTGCTAAATAAATCTGTTTTATTAATCCTGTGTGGCCCCTTCCCCCCACTGTGCAAAGTTCAGATGAAAAGTTTTTGGGACAAATACCTGAGGGTGAGCTGTAACTCAGTGGGTAACACTCTCGCTCTTTGAGGCAGGACGTTGTGGGTTCAAGTTTTGCTCCAGAGAACCTGAGCATACAACTCAAGATGTGGAGATGCCGGCGTTGGACTGGGAGAAACACAGTAAGAAGTTTAACAACACCGGGTTAAAGTCCAACAGGTTTATTTGGTAGCAAAAGCCACACAAGCTTTCCGAAAGCTTGTGTGGCTTTTGCTACCAAATAAACCTGTTGGACTTTAACCTGATGTTGTTAAACTTCTTACCATACACATCAATGCAGACCCTCCAGTGCGTTACTGAGGGAGTGCTGCACTGTTGGGAATGCCATGTTTTGGATGAGACATTAAAGCTAGGCTCCAGCTACCCTCTTGGGTGGGTATAAAAGTTTCCCCGGCCACTGCCACTACTGGGGAGTTCTCCCCAGTGTTCCAGCCAATATTTATTCCTCAGTCAACATCACAAAGAACTAATGATCACACTGCCATTTGTGGGAGCTTGCTGTGCACAAATTGCCATGCCAACCACACTTTAAGAGTATTTGTTAGCCTGATGCCCTGAGCTTACTAAAGGCTCTTTAGAATTGTAAGTTCTGAGTTTAAAGATCTGGCAGAATATACCTTAAGAGTGCAGCACTCACAGTAAACAGGTAGCAATAATGATACCAATCAAACCTACTCTGATCTTATTGGTTACCTGAAATTGTTTGAGGCCATCTTGCCAGATGTGAACAGCTGGTTTTGTTTGGCTTTGTCGGTGTTTGTGATTAGTACCATCAGGAGTGTTAAACATCACCTCACTTTACCCAATTCCCTGAAACTTTTTGTTATACAAAATCTGCCAATTTCCATTTATGAGGCTGTAATTTAGATGTAATTTAAGAAAATATTTGATGTAATCATTGGATATTTAAACAACCTCAACCCTCTGAAATGTAAACCAATGCTGCAATGAATAAGCTTTACTGTGTTTTAGACTTTAATCAATTTAATTCCTTCAGAACTTGAAGCCAATCTTTGTCTCTATTCAAACACAAACAAGGGGTTTTAGGACAAGGTACCTTGAGTGGGAACAGTCTGAGACTCACACAGATGTGTACGTCGATAACTTTGAACTTTCAAAGCAGGAATTAATGCTTTCGCACAAAGAGTTTCAGGCTGAGAGAACACAGAGAAATCTGCCTTCAATTCACTCATTTACTTTCCAACCGTTAGTTCTGCAACAAGGTTTTAAAGTTTTAACAAAAACATTGGTTTGACCAAGAACAAAGAACAAAGAACAGTACAGCACAGGAACAGGCCCTTCGGCCCTCCAAGCCCGCGCCGCTCCCTGGTCCAAACTAGACCATTCTTTTGTATCCCTCCATTCCCACTCCGTTCATATGGCTGTCTAGATAAGTCTTAAACGTTCCCAGTGTGTCCGCCTCCACCACCTTGCATGGCAGCGCATTCCAGGCCCCCACCACCCTCTGTGTAAAATATGTCCTTCTGATATCTGTGTTAAACCTCCCCCCCTTCACCTTGAACCTATGACCCCTCGTGAACGTCACCACCGACCTGGGGAAAAGCTTCCCACCGTTTACCCTATCTATGCCTTTCATAATTTTATACACCTCTATCAAGTCTCCCCTCATCCTCCGTCTTTCCAGGGAGAACAACCCCAGTTTACCCAATCTCTCCTCATAACTAAGCCCCTCCATACCAGGCAACATCCTGGTAAACCTCCTCTGTACTCTCTCCAAAGCCTCCACGTCCTTCTGGTAGTGTGGCGACCAGAACTGGACGCAGTATTCCAAATGCGGCCGAACCAACGTTTTATACATCTGCAACATCAGACCCCAACTTTTATACTCTATGCCCCGTCCTATAAAGGCAAGTATGCCATATGCCTTCTTCACCACCTTCTCCACCTGTGACGTCACTTTCAAGGATCTGTGGACTTGCACACCCAGGTCCCTCTGCGTATCGACACCCTTTATGGTTCTGCCATTTATCGTATAGCTCCTCCCTACATTATTTCTACCAAAATGCATCACTTCGCATTTATCAGGATTGAACTCCATCTGCCATTTCTTTGCCCAAATTTCCAGCCTATCTATATCCTTCTGTAGCTTCTGACAATGCTCCTCACTATCTGCTAGTCCTGCCAATTTTGTGTCGTCCGCAAACTTACTGATCACCCCAGTTACACCTTCTTCCAGATCGTTTATATAAATCACAAACAGCAGAGGTCCCAATACAGAGCCCTGTGGAACACCACTAGTCACAGGCCTCCAGCCGGAAAAAGACCCTTCCACTACCACCCTCTGTCTTCTGTGACCAAGCCAGTTCTCCACCCATCTAGCCACCTCCCCCTTTATCCCATGAGATCCAATTTCCCATTTTGCCAGCGCCAGTTCACAGACGAGTGTGAGTGAGGAACATTAAGTTGTTGGAACACAAGAAGGTTGCAAATGGAATGAGGTTATTGATACATTTTTGGGTTATGAAAAGATTATATAGAATTATAGAAACTGACAGAATTGGGTAAAACAGGCAGAGTTCTGGAATACATCTAATCATCATCTGGTGTTGATTCACCACACAAGACTCCTTCCAATCTAACCAGCTCCCCCAACTCTCTCTCTCAATTCCTTGCTAGCAACACACCTCCAATAGAATACTTCACTGCTCAGCCACTCCATGTTACAATGAGCTTCACATTCTCACCGTTCAGTTTACAGATATTCTTCCTGAATTTGGTCAGTTTTTCACCAGTTTAGATTCATGCTCCCCTATTCTGCTCTCACTCACAAATTGAATTAGTTTTTCTACATCCGCTCTCTCGAACCCTCCATCAGTTTGAAGACCTCCTAGGGGGTCTGTGGTGAACCATAGATGGTTACCACTATGGGTACTTGTACATATGTTACTCTTGTTACTGTTGGGGTTAGGCTTTGGGTGTTCCACCTGTTATCATTGTTTATGTGGTACACTCCGTTCGGCTCCGCCTTCTTACAGGAGTGTAAAGGTCACTGCTACTTCCTAGTAGCCCTTAGTCTGGGATAGTATTGTTAAGTAGTGTGCTCCAATCTTGTTGTGAATAAAAGCCTTTATTCCCGGGTACGTCCTAGCCTCCCGTGTGAATCAATCGCGCATCAGGGTCTTAATAATCCCCAGAGAAAGGGACCCAGTCATGCTCAATCTTACGTCCCTCCCTGGTAACCTCACTTAGTGTACCTCGCACTCTAAAGCACCACATAGGATTTGCTCCATCTACAAGATGCACTGCAGTGACTCACCAAGGCTCCTTCAACAGCACCTTCTAAACCCATGGCTTCTACCATCTAGAAGGACAAGAGCAGCAGACAAGAACACCATCACCTGGAAGATCCCCTCCAAGTCACTCACCATCCTGACTTGGAAATATATTGGCCCAGTCGCTGGGTCAAAATCCTGGAATTCCCTCGCTAACAGCACTATGGGTGCACCTACACCTCAGGGATGGCAGCGTTTCGAGAAAGCAGCTCACCACCACCTTCTCAAGGGCAACAAGGGATGGGCAATAAATGCTGGCCTAGCTAGCGACGCCATCATTCTGTTAATTAATTTTTATAAAAATGGAAGAACAAAGCTTAGCTAAAATTTAGTGAGTGATAAGCCAGCTAAGTTACATCTGATGCTGTAAATTAGTACTGGGGATCCTAAATGCTTGGAAGCTTACTATCCAAACAACAAGTACCTCTCTCCACTATTTTAACAGTCATTCACAGAGAAGGAAGTCAATGCAGGGAAGACTTTACCAGAATGTTCCCCAGGATGAGGGTCTTCAGTCTTCTGGATCCAGATTCGAAACATTGGCTCTATTCTCTCTCCACGGATGCTGTCAGACCTGTTGAGGTTTTCCAGCATTTTCTGTTTTTGCTCCCCAGTCTAATCCCACCTTCCTGCACCTGCATTCATTCCAAAGCCCCACAGGTCACATCTCCTCAAGGAGATATCCAACTAGCTTTTGAAATGTGCTGAGAGTTTCTGCCTTCTATCCAAAGATGTGAAAGGTTAGGTGGATTGGCCATGCTATATTGCCCCTTGGTGTCCAAAGATGTGTAGGTCCGGTGGATTGGCCGTGCTAAATTGCCCCTTGGTGTCTAACGATGTGTAGGTTAGGTGGATTGGCCGAAGTAAATGTGTGGAGTTACTGGGAAGGGGCAGTTGGTGAGTCCTGGGTAAGATGCTCTTTTGGGTAATCAGTACAGGCTCGATGGGCTGAATGGCCTCCTTCTGCAGTGTGGTGATTCTATGGATTCTCTATCACCCATAGATCTGATCAGATTTAATCCCTGATATTGAGGTGGCTCAAAAGAAAAACGTTGAAATTAAAAAAAAATCTCACTTTCAAAAAGTGTGATTTCTGCATACATCAAATATTCCAGGAGAAATAATCCCTGGGTCTAATTATAGGAAAAGCAGTCAAGCAGCAAGGTGCGCTTACTTGGAATGAGACACTGCTTGCTGTGTGTTACTCTGTCTTGAAAGCAGAACATTTTGTCCAGATGGGGAGAATGTTGGACAGTGATAGGGTAACGGTAACAATGATTCCAGATCAAATTCCCTCTGTCTGAGCAATCAGACACACTCAGTTACATTCAGGTCGATAACTAGAGAACACAGATTTATAATGATTGGCTCAGAAAGCAGAGGTGAGATGAAGAAAATCTTTTTAATGCAATGAGTGGTTGTACAGTTTAGAAGGATGGCAGAAGCAGATTCAACAGAACCTTTCAAAAGGGAATTGGGCAAATACATGAAGGAAAAGAAAGGCAGAAATTTGGGGAAAGGAGAGGGGACGGGGGGGCTTGTTTTAATTCTTTCATGGAATGTGAGTGTCACTGGCAAGGGCAGCATTCATTACCCCATTCCCTAATTGCCCTTCAGGAGGTGGCGGTGAGGCACCTTCTTCTTCACTGGTGTAGGTGCACCCACAGTGCTGTTAGGGAGGGTGCTCAAGAATTTTGACCCAGTGACACTGAAGGAACGGCGATATAAATTTCCAAGTCAGGATGGTGGTGACTCGGAGGGGAACTTGCAGTGACGGTGCTGCACGGATTCTCTGCCCTTGTCCTTCTAGATGGTAGAGGCCGCAGGTTTGGAAGGTGCTGGTGAGGGAGGTTTGGCAAGTTGCTGCAGTGCATCTTGTAGGTGGTGAATGTGGTGCCGATCAAGCGGGGTTGCTCTGTCCTGGATGGTGTCGAGCTTCTTGAGTGTTGTTGGAGCTGCACCCATCCAGGCAAGTGGAGAGTATTCCATCACACTCCTGACTTGTGTCTTGCAGATAGTGAACAGGCTTTGGGGAGTCAGAGGTGAGTTACTCGCCACATGATTCCCGGCCTCTGGCCTGCTCTGGTAGCCATGATGTGGAGATGCCGGCGTTGGACTGGGGTAAACACAGTAAGAAGTTTAACAACACCAGGTTAAAGTCCAACAGGTTTATTTGGTAGCAATTTGGTGTGGCTTTTGCTACCAAATAAACCTGTTGGACTTTAACCTGGTGTTGTTAAACTTCTTGCTCTGGTAGCCACAGTATTTATACGGCTGGGTCCAGTTGAGTTTCTGGTCAATGGTAACTCCCCAGGATGTTGACAGTGGGGGATTCAGTGATGGTGATGCCATTGAATGTCAAGGGACGATGGCTAGATTCTCTCTTGTTGGAGATGGTCATTTCCTGGTACTTGGATAATGCCAAAATTACTTGCCACTTGTCAGGCCAAGCTTGGATATTGTTGAGGTCTTTTGGAAAGTCGGTACAGATTGGTGGGCTGGATGACCTCTTTCTGTACTGTAGGAATTCTGTGATGCTATTTGAACATGGACTGCTTCAGTATCTGAGGAGTCGCATTGCGCATCTGAACATTGTGCAATCATCAGCAAACATTCTAACCTTATGATGGAGGGAAGGTCATTGATGAAGCAGCTGAAGATGGTTGGGTCTCGGACACTGACCCTGAGGGACTCCTGCAGAGATGTCCTGGAGCTGAGATGACTGACCTCCAATCACCACAACCACCTTCCTTTGTGCCGGGTATGACCCCAACCAGCGGAGAGTTTCCCCCCTATTCCCATTGACCCCAGTTTTGCTCACATTCTTTGATTGGGTCACCGTTTAATCCTCTAACTTCAAGATGGAGGGTTCATGTCTAAACATTAAGCAGGAGGAAGGGATTAATCGGTGATTGGACCGTGGATCACATGGATTACATTCACAGTGTGTGGTCCCGGTGGATTGTGACAATCGAAGTGAACACAACTGAGAGGATCGAGAGGGTCCGAGCTATCGGGTTGTGGCCCTCTATCCAACTCCCTTCCTGTCTCTGACAGGAACTGAGAGGCTGGAGAATGTGCGCTGGAAAGAAGTCGGCGATATGTTTCAATGGAATTGTTCAGTTTCATATCTTTGTTAAAAATTCAAACAGGTAATTAATCGCTGGTGGAAACAGCCTTTGATGGTGATGATTGTTTGGTCGCCATGTCTAATAATTCCTCATTCTGATATCTGTGTGCGTTCTGTTACAGTTTCTTGGTAAAAGCTGCCCTGTTCCGAGATTGATAATCTTGTTAACGTTAAAGTGGATTTGAATCGACGTAATTCCAATCCAAATGGATAATTACAAGCCTGAGTCATGCACTGTCAGCTAGGGTCACTGAAGCTTCTTGTTTGTTAAGGGACAGCTCCGTCGATCAAAAAAACTTCAGAAACTAGCGAGGGAAATGCACACTAACAAATCTGAGAGAGAAATCTAAACACTCGGTGATGTAAAGGCTCAGTAAGATATCAAATCTCACAGCAAAGACCAAATTCTACCAGGCAATGCTTCTTGCATTATTTCTCTTGGATAATGTAGCAGTGTCACATAAAACAACTAGAACCAGAGAACCTCTACAGGACAGAAAGAGGCCATTCTGCCCATCCAGTCTGCACCAGCTCTCCAAAGGAGCATCCCACCCAAACCCTCCCCTCTGCAAAAATTGCCCCTTAGTGACCAAAGCTGTGCAGGTTGGGGGATTAGCCGTGCTAAATGTGTGGGGTTACAGGGATTGGGCAGCAGGAGTGTTAGACAAGATGCTCTTTCGGAGAGTTGGTGCAGACTCGATGGGCCGAATGGCCTCTTTCTGCGCTGTAGGGATTCTATGGTTCTAACCTCGAACATTTAACATGACCAATCATAGAATCATAGACTCCTACAGTGCAGAAGAAGAACATTCGGCCCATCAAATCACCACCGACCACAATCCACCCAGCTCCTATCCCCATAACTCCATGCATTTACCTTAGCTAGTCCCCCTGACATGAAGGGGCAATTTAGCATGGCCAATCCATCTAACTCGCACATCTTTGGACTGTGGGAGGAAACAGGAGCACCCGGAGGAAACCCACGCAGACATGGGGAGAACGTGCAGACTCCACACAGACAGTGACCCGAGGCTGGAATTGAACCCAGGTCCCTGGCGCTGTGAGGCAGCAGTGCTCACCACTGTGCTACCTAGAAGCATTCCATCTTCTCTGCCTGAGATCAATTTGCAACATGAAGTGACAGGACAAAATGGCCAACACCCAGGGTCTTGCCAAGTTCTGTGTACCTGTTCCTGAGAACTCAGCTGCACTGGTTCACATAGGAGATTCCCGCAGACTCTGAGCTAGCTGAACACGTGTACCAGCACCACAGGAAAAAGATACAAAAGTCTGAGGTCAGGTACCAACCGACTCAAGAACAGCTTCTTCCCTGCTGCTGTCAGACTTTTGAATGGACTTACCTCGCATTAAGTTGATCTTTCTCTACACCCTAGCTATGACTGTAACACTACATTCTGCACTCTCTCATTTCCTTCTCTATGAAGTGTATGCTTTGTCTGTATAGCGCGCAAGAAACAATACTTTTCACTGTACATGTGACAATAATCAAATCAAATCAAATCAAAACAGGGCTTCCTAAACTTTGAGATAAAGACAGTCTGAAAGCCAAGCTCAGACTATTCAGACTGGATCCCAGCACATGGGAAAAACCACCGTAGGCCGATCCAAGCGGAGAAATCTCCAACACCGAGCAATTGCAACAGTTGAAAAGACCGGAGGCAAGAGCCCTCAGCACAAGTGAGACTGGCACAAAGTCAATGCCACCTCCACTCCTCCAACACCCACTTCATGTGCAGTGTTTGCAATTGGCAATGCAAATCGACACTTGGTTGAACGTCACTCGAGACAACATCAACCTCGATTATAAACTGTATTTCTTATATTGCCAAGCTCTCATCTGTCAAAGTGACAGGGAAATCCATCATCGATACAATCTCTCAAATGGGAAGATATGGAAGAGAGAGAGCTGGAATCATTGCTGAACAGTTTTGTACATTTTGATGTAAATAATTAGCAGCAATTATATCAAACATTGTGAAGATTGATAGGTGCAGAAAGCTGTTTTCTTTATCCTTTTCTCCCAGGCGATATTAAGTCTCAGTTTCTAATGTGTGCATCTCAATCAGCCACTTGTAGAATTACATGGGATATGCAGCACAGATACCTGGTCCTAAACCACAAGATCATAAGATATAGGAGCAGAATTAGGCCACTCGGCCCATCGAGTCTGCTCCGTCATTCAATCATGACTGATATTTTTCTCATCCCCATTCTCCTGCCTTTTCCCCACAACCCCCGATCCCCTTATTAATCAAGAACCTATCTGTCTCTGTCTTAAAGACACTCAATGACCCGGCCTCCACAGCCCTCTGTGGCAATGAGTTCCACAGATTCACCACTCTCTGGCTGAAGAAATTCCTCCTCGTCTCAGTTTTAAAGGAGCGTCCCTTCACTCTGAGGCTGTGCCCTCAGGTTCTAGTCTCTCCCACTAGTGGAAACATCCTCTCCATGTCCATTCCATCCAGGACTCTCAGTGTTCTGTAAGTTTCAATTAGATCCCCTCTCATCCTTCTAAACTCCACCGAGTTTAAACCCAGACTCCTCAACCGCTCCTCATATGACCAACCCTTCATTCCTGGGATCATTCTTGTGAACCTCCTCTGAACCCCTCCAGGGCCAACACATCCTTCCTTAGATTTGGGGCCCAAAACTGCTCACAATACTCCAAATGGGGTCTGACCAGAGCCTTATACAGCCTCGGAAGTACATCCCTGCTCTTGTATTCTATCCTGCTCAACATGAATGTTAACATTGAACACTCCATGCCAGCATCTATCTGAGGCTCCTATCAACACTCCCCTTTCCACCTCATCCCTTCAGCATTATCCTCTCTTTCCTTCTCCCTCATCTGTTGATCCAGCTTCCTCTAAAATCTATGATATTCACTGTACTGCTGTGGGAGTGAGTTCCACATTCTTCCCGCTCTCTGGGTAAAGACATTTCTCCTGAATTCCGCATTGGATTTCTTGGTGATTATCTTGTATTGACGGCCTTGAGTTCTGATCTTCCCCACACGAGGAAACATTCCCTCTGTATCCACTCTGTCAGAACCTTCCCTCATTTTAAACACCTCAATTCGGTCACTCCTCCATCTTCTCTTTTCAAGCCTGCTAATTCTTCCCTGACGGGTAGAACCTCACAGTTCTGAGATCATCCTTGTTTGATATATAATATGTACATCGAATTCACTCGCCTTCAATACAATCAGTCAAAAATAACAAAATTATTGGGTCCTATTTCCATCACTTTCTCAGGGGCATTTTAGAACAGGGAACAGATTCTGGCCTTGGCCAGTGACACTCACATCCCACAGGAGATAAGCAATCCGTTATAACAAACTATGTGCCCACTATCTTAATCAGAAATCTACCAAGACAGAATTGAAACCTGCAAAACCTCCCCACTCAACTAATGCAGCAGACAAACTCCCACAACAAGATCATATTCAGATTTTTATTTATGAAAAGCTCTGTTCAGATCCCCATCCAGAGCAACGGGTGTCTGTTCTGGGCCCCGCATCTCAGGAAGGAGAGATTGGCCTTAGAGAGGTTGCGGGACAGATTCACCAGAAAGATACTAGGGCTAAAGAACAGACTGAACAGAATAAGATTGTAATCCCTTGACTATAGCAGCTATACAGCGGAGGCAGCGGCGTAGTGGTATTGTCACTGGGCTAGTGATCCAGGGACCGTGGGTAATACTCCGGGGATGCGGGTTCAAATCCCGCCATATGGCAGATGGTGAAATTTGAATTCCATTAAAAGTCCAACGATGACCCTGAAGTGATTGTCTGGTTCAGTAATACCCTTTGGGGAAATCCTTACCCAGTCTGGCCTACATGTGACTCCAGACCTACAGCAATGTGGTATCCCTTAATGCCCTCTGAAGCCACTCAGTTGATGGGACAATTAGGGATGCGCAACAAATGCCGACATCCTATGAATGAATTTTTTAAAAGATGAACAGAATTGTTAGACTGCAGCTCTCTGAATGAACAATCACTTGGAGCCGTTAATGAAGAATTTTAAGATATTTGATCGGGTAGAAGGAAAGTCTAGAACACGGGGCAAAACAAAACACAGGGCGCGGTGGCACAGTTGCCTCACAGCACCAGGGTTCGATTCCCGCTTTGGGTCACTGTCTGTGCGAAGTCTGCACGTTCTCCCCATGTCTGCGTGGGTTTCCTCCGGGTGCTCCGGTTTCCTCCCACACTCCAAAGATGTGCGGCTTTAGTGGATTGGCCGTGCTAAATTGCCCCTTAGTGACCCAAGATGTGTAGATTAGATGGATTAGCCATGGTAAACATGCGGGGGTTACGGGGATAGGGCCCAGGTAAGATATCCTGTCACAGAGCCAGTGCAGACCAGACAGGCCGAATGGCCTCCTCTGCAATGTAGAAGATTCTATGATTCTTGAACATTAAAATTGGAGCCAGGCCGTTGAGGGGCAGTTCCTCACACAGAGAGAAGTGGAAACCTGGAACTCTGCCCCTGAAAAAAGCTGTTGTGGCCGGAGGGTCGGTTGAAAATTCCCAAACTGTGATGGATGGATTTACCTTGGGCTCAATGGGCAAATGGAGTTAAGGTACAGACCAATCATGATTTAATTGAATAATAGAACAGGACCAAAGGGCAGAATGGCCTCCTCTGTTCCGATAAAATCTAGTCCTGTGTTTAAAGCGGTATGTTTCTTCCTGAGCTAATTCTATAAATATTAAGTTTGTATCATACAAGATAGAAAACCAAAGCTTCACAAATGAAGACAGTGATGTGAAAAGTAACAACGCAGTCAAACCACCGGTCTCCATTTCTCCTCAGACAACGGGCTTCACACAATATCTGATTACGATTTGCAAGGAATCTATCAAGTGGGAATTTAGAAATTCTGTGAAGCTGTTCTCTCCGAATTGCAGGTTCTGTAGCCACCGGACAACATTACCCTCCAGGAAGTCACAGTATCAGCATTCGCTCTCCCAGCTAGCACTCTGCACAAACCAATGGAGCTTATTGATCATTGAATCCCTGATCCCTTCCGTATCCATCAGCAACAGGAACAAGGGAAACACGCTACCCCTAACCAGTCTGGGATTGCAAGCAAACATCTCCCAATCTGACTTCCCAGGGAGTCTGACATGTCAGAGACTGAGAAGGCAGAATAGATCCCATGATGCCATCTGGAAGCAGACTGGGGTAAGTTCTCCCCGCTGTCCTGGGCAATAGTTATTCCTCAAATTACTATCATTAGAAAGAGATCGTATGAGGAATGATTAAGTCAGTGAGGATTATATTCATTGGAGTTTAGAAGAGTGAGAGGGGATCGCAGTGAAACTTATAAAATTCTAACAGGGTTAGACAGGGTAGATTCAGAATGTTCCCGATGGTGGGGGAGTCCAGAACTAGGGGTCATAGTTTGAGGATAAGGGGTAAACCTTTTAGAACTGAGGTGAGGAGAAATTTCTTCACCCAGAGAGTGGTGAATGTGTGGAATTCACTCCCACAGAAAGTAGTTGAGGCCAAAACATTGTCTGATTTCAAGAAGAAATTAGATATAGCTCTTGGGGCTAAAGGGATCAAGGGATATGGGGGGAAGGGGGGATCAGGAAATTGAATTCAATGATCAGTTGTGATCAAAATGAGTGGAGGAGCAGGCTCGATGGGCTGAAAGGCCTCCTCCTGCTTCTAGTTTCTATGTTTCATTATTAAGCTGCTGCTTTGGGAATTAACTGCTGAAATGTTTACATTACAATGAGAACGAGATTCAAAAAAGGACTTTATTGATTGTGAGGCTTGTTGGGATGTCCTGAGATCATGAAAGGCGCTATAGAAATGCAAGTTCATTCTTTTTTGCTGAGAACTTCCTCCTTCTTCCTCTAGATTCTGCACCATGGATGAAAATGCTCTGTTAAGCGGAGATGTTTCAGGGACCCTCCTGATTGTCGACGCTGTAGCCCTGGGAATGTCCCAGGACAATAAGGATGTCCCGAGGCATGGTACATTGGGGAGACCATGCAGACGCTACGACAACGGATGAATGAACACCGCTCGATAATCATACAAGAGTGTTCTCTTCCTGCTGGGGAACACTTCAGCGGTCACGGGCATTCGGCCTCTGATCTTTGGGTAAGCGTTCTCCAAGGCGGCCTTCACGACACACGGCAACGCAGAGTCGCTGAGCAGAGACTGATAGCCAAGTTCTGCACACATGAGGACGGCCTCAACTGGGATCTTGGGTTAATGTCACACTATCTGTAACCTCCACGACTTGCCTGAACTTGCAAAATCTCACTGGCTGTCCTGTCTGGAGACAATACACATCTCTTTAACCTGTGCTTAACCCTCTCTCCACTCACATTGTCTGTACCTTTAAGACTTGATTACCTGTAAAGACTCGCATTCCAACCATTATCTTGTAAATTGAGTTTGTGTCTTTATATGCCCGGTTTGTGAACAGAATTCCCACTCACCTGATGAAGGGGCAGCGCTCTGAAAGCTTGTGGCTTTTACTATCAAATAAACCTGTTGGATTTTAACCTGATGTTGTGAGACTTCTTGCCCTGGGAATACCCAGCAGAGGGAGCTCCAATATCAGGAGTACACATGGCCACTCTCCGGGAGCTGAATGTTCCCGGCCCAGGGTGGGGAGGTCGAGTTTGGAATGGGGTGGGGGGAGAGGGGGGGTGGGGGGAGAGGGGGTGTGGGGGGGAAGGGGGGGTGGAGGGGGGGGATTGGAGGGGGGGAGGGGGGTGACCTGAGAGAATGGGGGGGCGGGTTACTCCATCGTGATGGGTCCCTGATGCATTCCCACCTTTGGGGCAATTTCCCAGGGGCAAACAGGAAACTACGGAGGTGATGGAGACCCGAATTTGGAGTGATCTTTTGGTTTTGCCGGTAGTCTAACCGCAGCGGAGTGGCTGCCCTGCTGTATGCAGAGACCGCCAACTCAATGACAGGCTGAGTGTGGGCAGATGCGGGGGGGGGGGGGGGCTGTAATTGGAGCCGGGGCCATGGGAATGGAAAACCACAATCCTGGCCAATCCTGAGCCAGCTGCTCCATCCCATTGGACCTGCTGGTCCCCATCCAGTGTATTTCTTCACTGCTCTGCAACCCGTGAGGGATGATGTGGGCCTCCATATTGAGGCACCCTCATGGTCACTGTCTCGGCCTCAGAAACTCCATCACCAGCCTCCAGAGCTGCCCACTCTGTGATTGGCCCAGAGAACCAGCCCATCATCCTTAACCGGGTGGCAGAGTAGCCAATCAGGAGGCTGCTTTCTGTCAGTTTGTTGAGCTGGTCTGCAGGCTCAGGGCCCTCCTTTGGTCTCAACCATCGAACTCATTCAAGGAGGAGTTAGACAGGCTTGTGATTGATAAGAGGGTCAGTCGTTATGGGCAGTGGAGTTGTGACCACAATTAACTCTGCCATGGTCTTAGTGAATGGAGGAGCAGGCTTGATGGGCCGAATGGCCTATTCCTGCGGGTACCAGAGGGTAAATCCAGGACAGTGTGCGCACTGGGTTCCTCTATATCGCAAATGGAATCAAAACCTGCAAATCCCCTCCATTCAACTATTGACACAAATAAACTTTCTACAGCAACTTCACACTGAAAAGCAGATATCCAGGCACACAGCTGATTTGTTGTAAGGATTCCCAATACAGCAGCTTTGTGTAAAAGGCAACATGCGATGCAGGTGGATGTGGAAAGGATGTTTCCTCTCGTGGGCAAGTCCAGAACTGGGGGCAACTGTTTGAAAATTAAGGGTGGCCCTTTTTGGGACAGAGATGGAGAGAATTTTTTTCTCTGAGGGTTGTGAGACTTTGGAACTCTCTGTCTCAGGCAGGGTTGGAGATGGGGGAGCGGGAGGTCACTGAATATTGTTAAAGTGGAGGGGGATAGATTCCTGACAGACAAGGGAGTCAAGGGTAGATGGGAATGTGGAATTCAACCCAAACAGGCCAGCCATGATCTTACTGAACTTCTGCTCCTATTTTGTATGTCGCTGCCAATGTGATTAGCTTTAAGCAGCTGCTGGAACAGAGACTGTGGCTGTTCCGCTGTGAGTGGAGAACGATAAGAGGGGATTTAATAAAGGCATTCAATGTGATCCAATAGAAAGCTGTTCCCATTGGCGAAAGGGTCAGTTACCAGAAGACACAGATAGAAGGCAATCACCCAAAGTTCCAATGGAACCATTCCTGAAAGGGCGGTGCAAACGGATTCAGTAACAGCTTTCACACAGGAATTGGGGAACTAGTAGATGGAGACAGTGAGTGAAGAACAGGAGAGGATGTTATGGTTCAGGTCAGAATCTCCAGGGTGTTTTATGGAACCCGCCTGGATCTAAAGTTTTGCATCTTGAATTTGTCTGGGATAAATGTGAGATGTTTCACCTCAGGTATGATTCAACTGACCCACTAGGGAGCTTTTATCAAACAAAGTTTATTTCAGAATATAGTTAACATATATAGAAAGAAAATTAGCAAGAACTTTTATCAATCACAAACAAGAAACAAAACAACCACCATAATGTATAACCCTTAACAAAGGTGTTCCAATCAAACCAATCCCATAAACACCCCTTTTCACTGGTTTAACAGCTAATCAAGTCTTAAAGGTACAGTAGCAGCGGCACGGTAGCACAGTGGTTAGCACCGCTGCTTCACAGCTCCAGGGTCCCGGGTTCGATTCCCGGCTCGGGTCACTGTCTGTGGGGAGTTTGCACATTCTCCTCGTGTCTGTGTGGGTTTCCTCCGGGTGCTCCGGTTTCCTCCCACAGTCCAAAGATGTGCGGGTTAGGTTGATTGACCAGGTTAAAAATTGCCCCTTATGCGTAGGTTAGCGGGATTAGCAGGTAAAATATGTGGGGGTAGGGCCTGGGTGGGATTGTGGTCGGTGCAGACTCGATGGGCCGAATGGCCTCCTTCTGTACTGTAGGGTTTCTATTTCTTAACGCAGCAAAGACTAATGCTCACGTGATACTGGAACTGAGTCCTTTGGATGAATGCTGCAGTTCTCTTGAAATACTTAGAACAGTTTGAAGTCAGAACAGCTTCCCCGAACACCAGGGAGAGACTCTGGTCAAACCTCCAGAGCCTTCAACATGTCATTGATGAAGACGAACATCTCGCCAAGGCCATCCCCACACCCCCACTTCTTGCCTTCAAACAACCTCACAACCTCAAACAGACCATTGTCCGCAGCAAACTACCCAGCCTTCAGGAGAACAGTGACCACGACACCACACAACCCTGCCACAGCAACCTCTGCAAGACGTGCCGGATCATCGACATGGATGCCATCATCTCAGGTGAGAACACCATCCACCAGGTACACGGTACATACTCTTGCGACTCGGCCAACGTTGTCTACCTGATACGCTGCAGGAAAGGATGTCCCGAGGCATGGTACACTGGGGAAACCATGCAGACGCTACGACAACGGATGAATGAACACCGCTCGACAATCACCAGGCAAGACTGTTCTCTTCCTGTGGGGGAGCACTTCAGCAGTCACGGGCATTCAGCCTCTGATCTTCGCGTAAGCATTCTCCAAAGTGGCCTTCACGACACACGACAGCGCAGAGTCGCTGAGCAGAGACTGATAGTCAGGTTCCGCACACATGAGGATGGCCTCAACCAGGATATTGGGTTCATGTCACACTATCTGTAACCCCCACAACTTACCTGGATGTGCAAAGTCTCACTAGCTGTCCTGTCTGGAGACAATACACATCTCTTTAACCTGTGCTTAATGCTCCCTCCACTCACATTGTCTGTACCTTTAAGACTTGATTAGCGGTAAAGACTCACATTCCAATCATTATTCATGTAAATTGAGTTTGAGTCTTCGTGCCCTGTTTGTGATCAGAACTCCCACCCACCTGACGAAGGAACCGCCTGTTCCGAAAGCTAGTGGCTTTTGCTACCAAATAAACCTTTTGGACTTTAACCTGGTGTTGGTAGACTTCTTACTGTGCAAACCACCAACAGCAGATTCTCTACTCCAGGAAGGCTTTCAGCTAACCAGGAGAGTTTCCAAAGCCGGGGAGAGAGAGAGAGAGAGGGGGGGAGTCACTTCTTTCCAGCTTGATGTCCCTTCTAAAACTAAAACCTGCAGCTCAGAAGTGAAAATGCAAGAGTTCCTGTCACCCGATCTACAAACACACTTCCTCCTGACAATGCAGGGTCAGAAAACTAATCCCAATGTAAATATAAACAATCCCCATTTAAGCCACTTAAGGAGCAGTAAAAGGACAACCTTGTAGACAGCTCGGCAATGATGACATCAGCTGAGGAGGATGATTTTTAAAAAAACTTTTAAAGGTACACTAACGTCACAAGTGTGACTGATTGAACAACGACCACAACCAAAGAGCCAGTAAATCTACAATGGGCTGAATGGTCTCCTTCAGTGTTTTATCATGATCTGTGATTCTGTGGAGATCATCGTTCTGTAGCCGTAACATTTCATTGGCTGGTTAACTGTGTACCACCTGAGAACAGAGGCAAAGGATGACTTGTTCACCAGACTCAATGACAGGATCTCCACACCCCGCCCACTGATCAAAGTCTGTAAATCCTGAACCAGGATCACTGCCGATATAAAACTGGCCATCTGATGTGACAAATATCTGCAAAACATTCTCCCACGTCGCTTCCCTCTGGGGCAGGAGAGTCACACCGGAATCTTGGATTCTGGGATCTTATGGATTTAATGAGAGATGTCTCAGTAAATTCAGTAACAATCTGTGCCATGAGAGAGGCCATGGTTTCTGTAAATTCCCATCAGTGCAGGAAATTCAAACTGTTTCTATTGACGATGGAAAGAACATTCTTCGACAAATAGTATACACAGTAAATCCATTAAATAAAAAGCTTTTCCTGTGGCACCAACACTGGCTTCAGTGAGTCACATCGAGTCGCTTCAGCCAAGATTCAAAGCTCATTCCAGAGATTGGGGCTGGATTTGAGCAGGACGGTTGGGGTGGGAGGGTGTTGAGGAGGGGCATTGGGGGGGGGGGGGGGGGGAGAACATCAAGTCAGTCACGAATGGACCCGCTTCACAGAGCCTGCCCTGCAGTGGTAGCATACCCCGAGGGGGCTAAACACGTCCAGACCCAGACACAGGCAAGTCCTGGGGTATTTAGGACAGGGAAGGAGGCAGTCAGAGAGCCTCAGGACAGGGTGAGGGGGGATGTGGTCGGGTTTTGGAGGGCAGAGTTGTATCACAGCTTGGTATGGCTCCTGCTCTGCCCAAGACCGCAAGGAACTACAAAAGGTCGTGAATGTAGCCCAATCCATCACGAAAACCCGCCTCCCATCCATTGACTCTGTCTACACTTCCCACTGCCTCGGGAAAGCAGCCAGCATAATCAAGGACCCCACGCACCCCGGACATTCTCTCTTCCACCTTCTTCCTTTGGGAAAAAGATACAAAAGTCTGAGGTCACGTACCAACCGACTCAAGAACAGCTTCTTCCCTGCTGCTGTCAGACTTTTGAAAGGACCTACCTTGCATTAAATTGATCTTTCTCCACACCCTAGCTATGACTGTAACACGACATTCTGCACGCTCTCCTTTCCTTCTCTATGAACGGTATGCTTAGTCTGTATATCGTGCAAGAGACAATACTTTTCACTGTATGTTAATAAATGTGTTAATAATAAATCAAATCAAAATCAAAACGATGGGGCAGGGGTGGTCTGTAATGATGCACCCTCACAGACTTCATTAGAAACACAAGAGGTATTTATTAATAAAAGAGAAACTGTACAGTGTCTGGAAGTCGCAGCCCCGCTGTCCTCAGTCCCAACAAGTCTTCTGCCTGAGAGAGGACTCCACCCCCCGGGGAGATTGCCACTCTCAGTTCCAGTCACTCCCTCAAGACTGGTGACCCTTATTCTGCTGTGCTGCCCTGAAAGAGGCACAATGTGCACAGGGTGCCCCCAGCTGATGAACCCCCACCCTGCCATACACACCTGCCCTTATCTGACGAAGGAGCAGCAAGCTCCGAAAGCTTATGGTATTTGCTACCAAATAAACCTGTTGGACTTTAACCACCTGATACCGCCAGGTGGTCTATGGCAGTGGAGATGGATTGAGATGCTGAATGACCATCTGAAAAGACTCAGCAGATCAAAGGGCAGGTTGCTCAGTGGGCAACTTAACCCCCCAACCAGAGGTTGGGCAAGAGGCCAACAGTGAAAAGGATGTCGGACATGGGGCTGTAAAATCCAACCCCTTGAGCACATCCGCTGGACTTGCGGATAGCGAAGAGCATTGTCGGGCAATACAGCAGGATATAAATAGGCTGGAAAATTGGACGGAGAGGTGGCAGATGGAGTTTAATCCGGATAAATGCGAAGTGATGCATTTTGGAAGAAATAATGTAGGGAGGAGTTATACAATAAATGGCAGAGTCATCAGGAGTATAGAAACACAGAGGGACCTAGGTGTGCAAGTCCACAAATCCTTGAAGGTGGCAACACAGGTGGAGAAGGTGGTGAAGAAGGCATATGGTATGCTTGTCTTTATAGGATGGGGTATAGAGTATAAAAGCTGGAGTCTGATGATGCAGCTGTATAGAACGCTGGTTAGGCCACATTTAGAGTACTGCATCCAGTTCTGGTCGCCGCACTACCATAAGGACGTGGAGGCGTTAGAGAGAGTGCAGAGAAGGTTTACCAGGATGTTGCCTGGTATGGAGGGTCTTAGCTATGAGGAGAGATTGGGTAGACTGGGGTTGTTCTCCTTGGAGAGACGGAGAATGAGGGGAGACCTAATAGAGGTGTACAAGATTATGAAGGGTATAGATAGGGTGAACAGTGGGAAGCTTTATCCCAGGTCGGAGGTGACGATCACGAGGGGTCACGGGCTCAAGCTAAGAGGGGCGAAGTATAACTCAGATATCAGAGGGACGTTTTTTACACAGAGGGTGGTGGGGGCCTGGAATGCGCTGCCAAGTAGGGTGGTGGAGGCAGGCACGCTGACATCGTTTAAGACTTACCTGGATAGTCACATGAGCAGCCTGGGAATGGAGGGATACAAACGATTGGTCTAGTTGGACCAAGGAGCGGCACAGGCTTGGAGGGCCGTAGGGCCTGTTTCCTGTGCTGTACTGTTCTTTATTCTTTGTTCTTTATTATCAAGGCTGACACTCCCAGCACAGTATTGAGGGAGTGCCGCACTGTCAGAGGGTCAGTAATGAGAGAGTGCCGCACTGTCAGAGGGTCAGTACTGAGGGAGTGCTGCACTGTCAGAGGGTCAGTGCTGAGGGAGTGCCGCACTGTCAGAGGGTCAGTAATGAGAGAGTGCCGCACTGTCAGAGGGTCAGTACTGAGGGAGTGCCGCACTGTCAGAGGGTCAGGACTGAGGGAGTGCCGCACTGTCAGAGGGTCAGAACTGAGGGAGTGCCGCACTGTCAGAGGGTCAGTACTGAGGGAGTGCCGCACTGTCAGAGGGTCAGGACTGAGGGAGTGCCGCACTGTCAGAGGGTCAGTACTGAGGGAGTGCCGCACTGTCAGAGGGTCAGTACTGAGGGAGTGCCGCACTGTCAGAGAGTCAGTGCTGAGGGAGTGCTGCACTGTCAGAGGGTCAGTACTGAGGGAGTGCCGCACTGTCAGAGGGTCAGCACTGAGGGAGTGCCGCACTGTCAGAAGGTCAGTACTGAGGGAGTGCCGCACTGTCAGAAGGTCTGTACTGAGGGAGTGCTGCACTGTCAGAGGGTCAGTACTGAGGGAGTGCCGCACTGTCAGAGGGTCAGTGCTGAGGGAGTGCCGCACTGTCAGAGGGTCAGTACTGAGGGAGTGCTGCACTGTCAGAGGGTCAGTACTGAGGGAGTGCCGCACTGTCAGAGGGTCAGTACTGAGGGAGTGCCGCACTGTCAGAGGGTCAGTACTGAGGGAGTGCCGCACTGTCAGAGGGTCAGCACTGAGGGAGTGCCGCACTGTCAGAAGGTCAGTACTGAGGGAGTGCTGCACTGTCAGAGGATCAGTGATGAGAGAGTGCTGCACTGTCAGAGGGTCAGTACTGAGGGAGTGCTGCACTGTCAGAGGGTCAGTGCTGAGGGAGTGCTGCACTGTCAGAAGGTCAGTACTGAGGGAGTACTGCACTGTCAGAGGGTCAGTGATGAGGGAGTACCGCACTGTCAGAGGGTCATTACTGAGGGAGTGCTGCACTGTCAGAGGGTCAGTGCTGAGGGAGTGCCGCACTGTCAGAGTGTCATTACTGAGGGAATGCTGCACTGTCAGAGGGTCAGTGCTGAGGGAGTGCCGCACTGTCAAGGGTCAGTGCTGAGGGAGTGCTGCACTGTCAGAGGGTCAGTACTGAGGGAGTGCCGCACTGTCAGAGGGTCAGCACTGAGGGAGTGCTGCACTGTCAGAGGATCAGTATTGAGGGACTGCTGCACTGTCAGAGGGTCAGTACTGAGGGAGTGCTGCCCTGTCAAGGGTCAGTACTGAGGGATTGCCGCACTGTCAGAGGGTCAGTACGGAGGGAGTGCTGCACTGTCAGAGGGTCAGTGCTGAGGGAGTGCCGCACTGTCAGAAGGTCAGTACTGAGGGAGTGCTGCACTGTCAGAGGGTCAGTACTGAAGGAGTGCTGCACTGTCAGAGGGTCAGTGATGAGAGAGTGCTGCACTGTCAGAGGGTCAGTACTGAGGGAGTGCTGCACTGTCAGAGGGTCAGTGCGGAGGGAGTGCTGCACTGTCAGAGGGTCAGTGCTGAGGGAGTGCTGCACTGTCAGAAGGTCAGTACTGAGGGAGTGCTGCACTGTCAGAGGGTCAGTGCTGAGGGAGTGCCGCACTGTCAGAGGGTCATTACCGAGGGAGTGCTGCACTGTCAGAGGGTCAGTGCTGAGGGAGTGCCGCACTGTCAGAGGGTCATTACTGAGGGAGTGCTGCACTGTCAGAGGGTCAGTGCTGAGGGAGTGCCGCGCTGTCAGAGGATCAGTACTGAGGGAGTGCTGCACTGTCAGAGGGTCAGTACTGAGGGAGTGCCACACTGCCAGAAGGTTAGTACTGAGGGAGTGCTGCACTGTCAGAGGGTCAGTACTGAGGGAGTGCCGCACTGTCAGAGGGTCAGTGCTGAGGGAGTGCTGCACTGTCAGAAGGTCAGTACTGAGGGAGTGCCGCACTGTTAGAGGGTCAGTACTGAGGGAGTGCCGCACTGTCAGAGGGTCAGTACTGAGGGAGTGCCGCACTGTCAGAGGGTCAGTGCTGAGGGAGTGCTGCACTGTCAGAGGGTCAGTACTGAGGGAGCGCCGCACTGTCAGAGGGTCAGTACTGAGGGAGTGCCGCACTGTCAGAGGGTCAGTACTGAGGGAGTGCCGCACTGTCAGAGGGTCAGTACTGAGGGAGTGCTGCACTGTCAGAGGGTCAGTACTGAGGGAGTGCTGCACTGTCAGAGGGTCAGTACTGAGGGAGTGCCACACTGTCAGAGAGTCAGTACTGAGGGAGTGCCGCACTGTCAGAGGGTCAGTACTGAGGGAGTGCCGCACTGTCAGAGGGTCAGTACTGAGGGAGTGCCGCACTGTCAGAGGGTCAGTACTGAGGGAGTGCCGCACTGTCAGAGGGTCAGTACTGAGGGAGTGCTGCACTGTCAGAGGGTCAGTACTGAGGGAGTGCTGCACTGTCAGAGGGTCAGTACTGAGGGAGTGCTGCACTGTCAGATGTTGATGTTTGGTAGTATTTCAAAGGGAGCTCTCCCCAGTCTCCTGGGCAATAGTTAATTCGAGTCACACAGTGTAATAAAGGCCCGTTGGCCTCTCGAGTCTCTCCCAATAATACCTGCCACTGAAGTTGCGCTGATCCCATTTTCCAACACTTGTCCCATATCCTTGAATGTTAGGATATTTCAAAAGCTCATCCAATACGTTTTAAGTGTTGTAAGGTTTCCAGCCTCCACTACCTTCCCAGGCAGCGCATTCCAGATTCCCACCACTCTCTGAGTGAAAAATGGTTTCTCCAATCTTCTCTGAATCTCCTGTCCCTCACCCGAAAACTGCCCCCTCGTGACCGACCCCTCAACCCAGGGGAACAGCTGCTCCCTGAGCATCCTGTCCACACTGCTCATAATCATGTCCCCGCTAAACCTTCTCTGCTCTAAAGAAAGCAATCCAAGCCCATCCAGCCTCAGTTTGTAGCTCAAATGCTGCAACACCGCACCCTCTCCGGTGCTAATCCCTCAATCCACATCTAACACATTGCTGCGTGTGGGATCTTGCTGTGCGCCAATTGGCTGCTGTATTTCCTACATTACGACGGTGGTCACACCTCATTGGTGGTAAGGTGCTGTGGATGTCCTGTGGTAGTAAAAGGTGTTAAATAATGAAAGGTGTGTCTTTCCTTTTGGATTGTTTTGTGTCGCACTGCACAGTGTTCCCAGCCCGGTGCTTCCAGTATCTTAACTCACGGCACGGCGGCTGTGATTGTTAGCAGTCTTGGGATCTCACAGGGTAAAATCATGCCTCCGCCCCCACCCCCACCCCCACCCCCCATCCCATCGCTGCTGTCCCAGTAATTCCCACCTCGACGTGAGGCGCTCGCCTGTCATTTTACACAAATCACCGGGAGATTTTTTATTTGGCACTGGGGCTTGTTAAAATGTACTCATCTCTCTCAGCTGGTACCCATTGCTCCAATGAAAGGCTTAATCATGTTTAGATTTGCAGTGAATACCGGGCTGTCTGCTGTTCCAAATAAAGAGATATTAGATTGCCCCGATCTGTCCCGCACATTTCCCCCCCTCCCTCCTCTTGGACACCACAGGTGGTAAGGATTCTGTGGGGGAAAATAAACTTTATTGCCATTAAATTCTTCTGTCCAGTTGATGTCTGAAATCCTGTCTTTAGCGTCTTGTTGGGCACCCTGAGCAGAGGAAACAACACCACATCTGCTTCAACTCAGAGCGTATGCCGATTAATTGGGGATTTATACGGGTTCAGCAAAAGAACAAAACGCCCATAAAACTGCCAGGAGCACCGGGATCGCTGACTATTTTCTGCTTCGTTCCGGCCAAACCATCGCAGGGAGTAACCCATTAAACATCCTGCACTGGAAACTGGGAAATGTCAGCTTCTCATCATCCCCTCAGCCGTGAGAAACAGAACAGCGATTCCAGAATCACGCACGTCAGTTCCCCAAAATCCAGCAGCTCAATTCTTTAGCAGTTGGAAGGAGAAGTGAAACAAACTGGAAACCAAGTAGTCTCACAACACCAGGTTAAAGCCCAACAGGTTTATTTGGTAGCACGAGCTTTCGGAGCGTTGCCCCTTCATCAGGTGAGTGGAGAGTGGGGTTCACAAACAGGGCATATATAGACACAGACTCAATTGCGAGTCTTAACAAGTAATCAAGTCTTTACAGGTACAGACAATGTGAGTGGAGAGAGGGTTAAGCACAGGTTAAAGAGATGTGTATTGTCTCCAGCTTGGACAGTTAGTGAGATTTTGCAAAGCCCAGGCAAGTCGTGGGAGTTACAGATAGTGTGACATGAACCCAAGATCCCGGCTGAGGCTGTCCTCATGTGTGTGGAACTTGGCTATCAGTCTCTGCTCAGCGACTCTGCGTTGTCGTGTGTCGTGAAGGCCGCCTTGGAGAATGCTTACCCGAAGATCAGAGGCTGAATGCCGTTGACTGCTGAAGTGCTCCCCAACAGGAAGGGAACACTCCTGCCTGGTGACTATCGAGCGGTGTCCATTCATCCGTTGTCGTAGCGTCTGCATGGTCTCCCCAATGTACCATGCCTCGGGACATCCTTTCCTGCAGCGTATGGAATGTGAAGAGGTCAGAGATAAGACACAAGGTGAAGAGATCGGGCCAATGCTCTGGGGGATACGAGTTCAAATCCCACCATGGTGGTGAGTGGGATTTAAATTTAATTAATAAATCTGTAATTGAAGCTAGTCTCAGTAATAGTGACCATGAAGCTATCATCAATTGTTGTAAAAACCCATCTGGTTCACTAGTGTCTTTTAGGGAGGAAACCTGCCTTCCAGATCACCAACAACCTGTCCTGGTCCCCCCACGCCAACGCTACAATTAAGAAAGCTCAACAACGCCTCTACTTTCTCAGGAGGCTAAGGAAATTTGGCATGTCAGCTACAACTTGCACCATAGAAAGCATTCTTTCTGGTTGTATCACAGCTTGGTATGGGCTCCTGCTCTGCCCAAGACCGCAAGGAACTACAAAGGGTTGTGAATGTAGCCCAGCCTCTCATCCATTGACTCTGTCTACACTTCCCATTGCCTCGGCAAAGCAGCCAGCATAATTAAGGACCCCACACACCCCGGACATTCTCTCTTCCACCTTCTTCCGTCGGGAAAAAGATACAGAAGTCTGAGCTCACGTACCAACCGACTCAAGAACAGCTTCTTCCCTGCTGCTGTCAGACTTTTGAATGGACCTACCATGTATTAAGTTGATCTTTCTCTACACCCTAGCTATGACTGTCACACTACATTCTGCACTCTCTCCTTTCCTTCTCCCCTATGAACTCAATGAACAGTATGGCGCGCAAGAAACAATACTTTTCACTGTATCCCAATACCTGTGACAATAATAAATCAAATCAAATCAAAGTCCTTATCGAGTCTGGCCTACATGTGACTCCAGACCCACTGCTCTTTGAAATGCCCGAGCGAAACACTCAGTTCAGGGGGAATTAGGGATGGGCAATAAATGGTGGCCTTTGCCAGTGGCACCCACATCTCATGAGAGAATAAATGAGAAAAACTTCCAAAAATGCCCCCTGGTTCTCCGAGACATTTGCAAATTACACACCCGACCAGACTACAAAGAGAGAGAGATAAAAGTGGGAAAGAAATGAAAGAAGTGAAGACTGAATAAACAGACGTTGGCAATGGCTGACATACCAGCTGCAGCTTCAGTTAATGTTACCCTCCTGCCAGAAACCTCTGGTGTACAGGTGGTGAATGAAAACTGGGAACCTTGTCCTGGCCCAATGATGAGAGCTTTGAGTGTAGTGTCATGCTCTTAATAACAGAGGGTTACAGTGCCTAATGCCAGGGGTGAATTATTGCTACACTACAACCCAATGTTTAATTGCAGGGTAGATGGTTTGCTGCAGTTTTAACATACTGATCCCAGGGGACTAATTATACCTGTCCCAGGTGTGTGTGTGTGTTGGGGGGAGGGGGGTGGATGGTGTACAAGGTACTTGCTACTCTGCAAGCAACTATTTACAATTACAAGCAACTATTTACACTTTCACGTTACTCTGTGTTAATAAGCCATCAATAGGTTGTGCAGAATTCCACACACAATTCGCTGTTAACTAATTGTAGGTTTAGTCCTAGTGTCCTATGAGTCTATCCCAGTAAGTTTCAAGAATGCCACGGGATCCCGCTACGCGATGCGTTGTTGCAATTAACAGGTTGGGATGTGTTGCTTTGCTGTGGGTTGTAGATTTGACATTGTGTAACAAGACACTGATTTTTGATTTGGACCCAATATTGGCCAATCTCATCCACCTATACATTTCAGTGTGTACAAAGTTTGGAATAAAATGCCAGTCTCAGTAATGATGACCATAAAGCTACCAGATTGTGGGAAAAACCCATCTTGTTCATTAATGTCCTTTCGGGAAGGAAATCTGCCGTCCTTACCTGGTCTGGCCTACATGTGACTCCAGAGCCACAGCAATGTGGTTGACTCTTAACTGCCCTCTGGAATAGCCGAGTGAGACACTCAGTTCAAGGGCAACAAATGTTGGCCTTGCCAGCGACACTCACTTTTTTTGCAATTCTCTCTCTGGATGTGAGCCTCGGTGACTGGGCCCACATTCATTGCCAGCTCTGTTTACCCTTCACAAAATGGTGGTGAGCTGTCCTCTTGAAGCGCAGCAGTGCACGTGGTGCAGGTACACTCAAAATGCTGTTAGTGAGGGCATTCAGATTTAGACCCATTTGAAAATGAAGGGAAGCTGATATATTTCCAAGTCAGGATGGTGAATGACTTGGAGAATTTACAGCTGGTGGTGTTCCCATGTATTTGCTGCTCTTGTCCTTCTAGGTGGTCATGAGTTTGGAACCTGGTGTCAAAGGAGTCTTGGCAAGTCACTGCAGTACATCTTGTAAATATGACATACTGTCACTGTGTTGCTGGTGGATGGTGTGAATGTTTAAAATGGTGGATGGGGTGTCAATCAAGCGGGGCTGCTTTGTCCTGGATGGTGTCGAGCTTCTTGAGGGTTGTTGGAGCTGCACCCATCCAGGCAATTGGAGAGTATTCCATCACACTCCTGACTTTGCTTTATAGATGGTAGACCGCACTGAGTCCTGGGATGGTGGGACTGATTTTTGAGGGGAGATTGAGTCGGTTAGGATTATGTTCGCTGGAATTTAGAAGAATGAGAGGGTATCTCATAGAAACCTATAAAATTCTAACAGGACTAGACAGGATAGGTGCAGGGAGGATGTTCCCGATGGTGGGGGAGTCCAGAGCCAGGGGTCACAGTCTGAGAATTCAGGGTAGACCATTTAGAACAGAGATGAGGAGAAATTTCTTCACCCAGAGAGTGATCAGCCTCTGGAATCTTCTACCACAGAAAAAAGCTGAGGCTAAAACATTGTGGCCTGAATTTTACCATCCCGCTCACCATGAGAATCAGAATGGGCGAGGGGCGGACCATGCGAAGGTCTGTTGACCTTGGCCAGGATTTTATGGTTTTGGGACAAGCGAGGCCATAAAATCCTGCCCTGAATGTTTTCAAGAAGCAGTTAGATGTAGTACTTGAGGTGAAAGGGATCATAGGATAAGGGGGAAACATGGGATCAGGCTGCTGAGTTGGATAATCAGCCATGATCTAATGAATGGTGGAGCAGGCTCGAAGGGCCGAATGGCCTTCTCCTATTCCTGTTTTTTCCTATGTTTGAGGAGTGAGGAGGTGAGTTAGTCGCCGCAGGCTTCCTAGCTTTGACCTGCTCTGGAAGTCACAATATTTATACGCTTGCCCGGTTCAGTTTCTGGTCAATGGTAACTCCCAGGATGTTAATAGTGGGGGATTCAGTGATGGTGATGCCATTGAATGCCAAGGGGTGATGGTTAGATTCTCCCTTGTTGGAAATGGTCATTGCCTGTCACTTGGCACAAATGTCATGTGTCACTTGTCTGCCCAAGCCTGGACATTGTCCACGTCTTGCTGCATTTGGATATGAACTGCTTCAGTATCTGAGGAGTTGCGAATGGTTCTGAACATTGTGCAGTCATCAGTGAACATCCCCACCTCTGACCTTATGATGAAGGGAAGGTCATTGATGAAGCAGCTGAAGATGGTTGGGTCTCGGACACTGACCCTGAGGGACTCCTGCAGAGATGTCCTGGAGCTGAGATGATTGACCTCCAACCGCCACAACCATCTTCCTTTGTGCCGGGTATGACCCCAACCAGCGGAGGGATTTCCCCCTGATTCCCATTGACTCCAGTTTTGTTCGGGTTCCTTGATGCCACACTCGGTCAAATGCTGCCTTGGGGTCAAGGGCAGTCACTCTCACTTCACCTTATTCCACAAATGAATATAAAAAACTGAGATCATGGCTGTTCTTTGATCTCAATTCCACTTTTGTACGTTACCCCCCATTTCCCTTCATTCTTATAAAGCTCAAATTTTACCAAATATATTCAGCGATGGAGCATCCCCAGCCCTCTGGGCAGAGAATTCCAAAAATTCCCAACCTCTGAGTGAAGAAATTCCTCCTCATTTCAATCCTAAATGACCGGCCCCTTATCCTGAGACTACAACCCCGTGTTTTAGACTCTTCAGCCAATGGAAACAATCTCTCAGCATCTACCCTGTCAAATCCTCGAAGGAATCAGATACACTTTTAATGCGATTACCTCTCATCCTGAACCACACCACATGGACTGCAGCGGTTCAGGGAATATACCCTGCACCACTTTCTGAAGGGGCAACCGGGGATGTATAACTAATGTCACCTCTGCCCATCTCCTGGGAAGCTCCAGGTTACAAACATGCAAGTTGATGTTGAGTCTTCATTTGTCGGTGAAGATTCTCATGATGAATCCATCAGCTCTTGGTTCTGTCATGGTATCAGACAGGGTAATCAGGGCACTTTCCCACCCAGGGCTGTGAGACAGTAATCCAGCTCACCTGTTTCTGCTTTCTGACAGATGTTCCTGACAGATGTTGCTTTCCTGTTGCCAGGTCATTTCGAAGTTTCTTGGCTGGGGATTTGACAAGGTGAAGAGGCTAATAAAAAGATGGAATTTTGTGAAAGAAAAAGACAAGCAACAATGAGAAACTCAGGCACTGGTTGACTGGTTATGACTTGCAGGCAAACTGCTGGAAAAGCTAACCGCATTAGAATACCACCGCACAGATGAATTCCAAGACGTTGTAGGCTGTTCAGCTGCTTTCAATCCAATGTAGCCACAGTGAATTGATGGACAAGCAGCTTATAATAACCGTGCTACTGAGGGGGACTCTGGGCTGATCCATCCATTGTGAAGGGATGTTAGAGAGGATTTGTACTGAGCGGTATTGTCCAGGATTTAAAACGCTTGTTTATGTGGAGATATCCAGTGAGGTAAATGATAGGTTTAATTTGGCCACTGATTACTGTGATCGACTTAAAGCTAGGGCTCTTTTATCAGCCTCCGCGCTTGGGCATTTGCACGCCAATACCCACGTTACCATCCCATGACTGTAAAGAACAATTAAAGCCCTCTCATTAACAAAATTTACAGCACCATTTACATGCCATTCGGCCCAGCTGGTCGCTGCCAGTGTTTGTGCACCAGACAATCAACCCTACTTCATCTGACCCTATCAGCACAACCTTCTATTCACCTCTTTCATATCCGCTTCCCATTTAATTCTATCCACCTCAGCTATTTGCTGTTGGAGTGACTACAGTATAAGGATCTGGCAGATATAGGGTTAACGCGGGACAGGGTCAGTCGGGTGTTGGACAGAGACATGTGTACCAGCCAGCGTGAAGACAGCTCCTTAGTCGCACCCGTTACTGTATATTTGTGAAGAGTTCCTAGAGTCAATAAAGACTGACAGTTAAAGTTTATTTATTCATGTCACAAATAGGCGTACATTAACACTGCAATGAAGTTACTGTGAAAATCCCCTCGTCGCCACACTCTGGCACCTGTTCGGGTACACTGAGGGAGAATTTAGCATGGCCAATGCACTAACCAGCACATCTTTCAGACTGTGGGAGGAAACCGGAGCACCCGGAGGAAACCCACGCAGACACCGTGAGAATGTACAAACTCCGCACAGACAGTGACCCGAGCCGGGAATCGAACCCGGGTCCCTGGCACTGTGAGGTAGCAGTGCTAACCACTGTGCCACCGTACTGCCTTCACTTGTAAGACTTCACTTACAAACAGGTAGAGCAACCGATTTCTGAGCTGTGACCATCTTTAATGGAAATAAAGCACAAACTGAGGTTTCTCCAGCTTTGACATTTGGACACGAGTAACAACGGCTGCTGGATGGAGCACAGAACATTCCAGGCAATGAGGTCAATGAGCAGAGAATTATGGCTCATACACATCCATTTTCAGAACAACTGATCTCAAAATCCTCCGTAATTGCAATTATTGAATAGAACATCTACAATTTCAGCAAAATCCTTTCTAGTTCTTTAAAGCGTCTGAAACTTATTAAGACAAAATGAAAAACTACAGCGCGTATATATAAGACAGACTGTTAATTAACACAACAGAAGCATCGCCGTGGTCCCTTTACTTCAGTTTAAATTAATTCAATATTAACTTCCTAATCCAGGTCTGTCTTCCATGACACGATAGTTTGAAACATTAGCTTATAATAAGCCTTTACAAGTTAAGGATTTTCATTAAATTACTGAATTTCAACTCTTCAAAAACAATCAGTTCAAAATATGGAAGCGATTCTGTCATCAATCACCATGATCTCGAAAACAAAACGTATCGGTTTCTGTGGATTTGAGGTTAAACCTGTTTCGCAGTCTCAATATTCTGACTCATTTCTTTTGACAGAAGTGATGTTGACCAAATGGTGCCTTGTTATTGAAAGACAAACAAGTTCTGATTCTACAACAACAACTTGCATTTACGTGGTCCCTTTTGAACAGTAAAATGTCCCACGATGCTTCACCAGAGTGTTCAGACAACATCCGACACCAAGTCACGTGTGGAGACGTTACGACAGGCGACCAAAAGCTTGGGGAAGATTTTGAGGAGCGTCTAAAAGGAGGAGAGGGAAGGACAGATGTGGGGAGAATTAGGGAGCGAATTCAAAGTAGCTGAAGGCATGGTGGAGTGACGGAAATCAGGGATCTTAAATAGAATCAGAATGGTGATAGTACAGGAGATCATACAGTCACTATAGTCACTCCAACAGCAAGTAGCTGAGGTGGATAGTATTGAATGGGAAGTGGATATGAGTTGTCCCATTGCTTGTTCAATATGCAGTGTTTAATGGGCAGGTGTTTATCCTGATGTTTAATTATTTCTTGTTCCCTCCCCAAATTCTATTCTTCAGCCAGTGATTCCCTCTCTCTTCCTGGCCATTCTCCCAGCTAAGAAGGAAATTAGGAGAGCGAGAAGGGGTCATGAGAAGGCCTTGGCGGGTAAGATTAAGGAGAATCCCAAGGCTTTCTACAAATATGTCAAGAGTAAAAGGATGAGATGTGAAGGCATAGGACCCTTAAAAGGTGAAGGGAGAAAAGTTTGTGCGGAACCGTTAGAAATGGCGGAGCTGCTTAATGAATACTTTACCTCGGTATTCACGGTGGAAAGGGATCTGGGTGGTTGTACTGCTGGTTTGCGGTGGACAGAAAGGATCGAGCATGTGGACATAAAGAAAGAGGATGTGTTGGAACTATTGAATGGCATCAAGGTTGGTAAGTCGCCGGGACCGGATGGGATGTACCCCAGGTTACTGTGGGAGGCGAGGTAGGAGATTGCGGAGCCTTTGGCGATGATCTTTGCATCGTCGATGGAGACGGGAGAGGTTCCGGAGGATTGGAGGATTGCAGATGTGGTCCCTATATTCAAGAAAGGGAACAGGGACAGCCCGGGAAATTACCGACCGGTGAGTCTAACCTCAGTGGTTGGTAAGTTGATGGAGAGGATCCTGAGAGACAGGATTTATGATCATCTAGAGAAGTTTAGTATGATCAAAAGTAGTCAGCACGGCTTTGTCAAGGGCAGGTCGTGCCTTACGAGCCTGGTTGAGTTCTTTGAAAATGTGACCAAACACATTGACGAAGGAAGAGCGGTGGATGTGGTCTATATGGACTTCAGCAAGGCGTTCGATAAGGTCCCCCATGCAAGACTTCTTGAGAAAGTGAGAGGGCATGGGATCCAAGGGGCTGTTGCCTTGTGGATCCAGAACTGGCTTGCCTGCAGAAGGCAGAGAGTGGCTGTGGAGGGGTCTTTCTCTGCATGGAGGTCAGTGACCAGTGGAGTGCCCCAGGGATCTGTTCTGGGACCCTTGCTGTTTGTCATTTTCATAAATGACCTGGATGAGGAAGTGGAGGGATGGGTTGGTAAGTTTGCTGACGACACCAAGGTAGGTGGTGTTGTGGATAGTTTGGAGGGATGTCAGAAGTTGCAGCGAGACATAGATAGAATGCAAGACTGGGCGGAGAAGTGGCAGATGGACTTCAACCCAGATAAGTGTGTGGTGATCCATTTTGGCAGATCCAATGGGATGAAGCAGCAGTATAATATGAAGGGTACCATTCTTAGCAGTGTAGAGGATCAGAAGGACCTTGGGGTCCGGGTCCATAGGACTCTTAAATCGGCCTCGCAGGTGGAGGATGCGGTCAAGAAGGCGTACGGCGTACTGGCCTTCATTAATCGAGGGATTGAGTTTAGGAGTCGGGAGATAATGCTGCAGCTTTATAGGACCCTGGTTAGACCCCACTTGGAGTACTGCGCGCAGTTCTGGTCACCTCATTACAGGAAAGATGTTGAAGCCATTGAAAGGGTGCAGAGGAGATTTACAAGGATGTTGCCTGGATTGGGGGGCATGCCTTATGAGGATAGGTTGAGGGAGCTTGGTCTCTTCTCCCTGGAGAGACGAAGGATGAGAGGTGACCTGATAGAGGTTTACAAGATGTTGAGAGGTCTGGATAGGGTAGACTCTCAGAGGCTATTTCCAAGGGCTGAAATGGTTGCTACGAGAGGACACAGGTTTAAGGTGCTGGGGGGTAGGTACAGAGGAGATGTCAGGGGTAAGTTTTTCACTCAGAGGGTGGTGGGTGAGTGGAATCGGCTGACGTCGGTGGTGGTGGAGGCAAACTCGTTGGGGTCTTTTAAGAGACTTCTGGATGAGTACATGGGATTTAATGGGATTGAGGGCTATAGATAGGCCTAGAGGTGGGGATGTGATCGGCGCAACTTGTGGGCCGAAGGGCCTGTTTGTGCTGTGGCTTTCTATGTTCTATGTTCTATGTTCTATGTTCTAAACTGGGATGGTCACATGCTCAGCATCCTTGTTGACTCAGGTTGAGTGTTACGATCCGGCTGATGTTACTACTGGAAAAATCAGATCCCAGGATGAAACCCGGCTTGATAGATCCTAACTTTTTTGTTTAGACACGTGGAGGGTGGCGACTGAACAGAGTCACAGGAGTCAGCTGGGGAACTTCTAACAAGAGAATAAACCATTTATTAAACCAGAAAAGATTAACCATAATACACGACTCCTTCACCCTCGCTATATCTTTACAAACATTTATAGATTTGTAAGGATGACATAAGTTACAAAATCTATCTTATACTCCAATGTTCTCAAGTAGCCAATCCACGTAAACCAATAGGTAAACCATAGCCAGACACCCCACACTCTGACACCAAGTGACAGATGCCATCCAAAACAACTTCTCTGGATTTCTCATCGATTCCCTCTAGATCACTGTGAACCTACTGGTCTCACTGGAATGCTGTCTTTCACACAAGGGGTTCCTATCATCACTCTCAAAGAACATGCCTTGGAATCTTCTCTCAAACTATGTCTCTCGGGAATGTTCACCAAGGGTGGCATGGTAGGACAGTGGTTAGCACTGCTGCTTCACAGCTCCAGGGACCTGGGTTCGATTCCCGGCTTGGGTCACTGTCTGTGTGGAGTTTGCACATTCTCCCCGTGTCTGTGTGGGTTTCCTCCCACAGTCCAAAGATGTGCAGGTTAGGTTGATTGGCCATGCTAAAAAATTGCCCCTTGGTGTCCTGAGATGCATAGGTTAGAGGGATTAGTGGGTAAAATATGTTGGGATATGGGGGTAGGGCCTGGGTGGGATTGTGGTCGGTGCAGACTCGATGGGCCGAATGGCCTCTTTCTGTACTGTAGGGTTTCTATGATTTCTATGATCCATCTCCAGTGTTTCAACCTTTCCTTCTGATGTTCCTCTGCCCTGCATTGTCAGGTTCATTCAAGCTCTGCCTTCCACTCACTCTCTCAGATACTGAGACATTCCAACAGAACACCACTGCTTCGCAGGCCCGTAGAAAGCAGTCACCAACCTTCTGGTCACCTTGGATCACTGGCTTCTCGCAAGCCCACCTCATTTTTTGGCTGCTTTCTGTAGCTTTGCCTTTTTGGAATCTCTCTTTGCTCCTCACTCTTAAATTCACTGAATTTTTCCAGATTCTTGTTCTTTGTTCCTTTGACAAAAAGGCCTTCTTCTGCCTTCTCCCTCATTCCAGGATCTTTCTGTTCTTTAGCTCTCCAGTTTCTCTTTATGTTCGAGCAGACTCTGCGAAAAGCTCCTTACCTCTGGTTACCTTGTTCCAAATGAACTCGAAATGCATTCTCTGTTTCTTTGGGCTCCTGGTTGCTGGGCAACAGACCAGTTTTTTAAGACAGTTTATTTGCTTTAAAGTCGTAAGAACCTCAGTATAATGCAGGCATATTTTAAAGTGAAACTAAAACTGAAGTTCTTCCCCTTTCCCAACACAGGTACAGAAATACAAATTAAGCTTAAACTTAAAGCCACCTCTTATTCCTAACACCCACAAATCCAAAATAAATTACTTACAACTCTATCTATTTCCTAACACTGAGTTTCTCGCCCATATCCTCTCCATTACCCTCGTCAATGTCCCCTGTATCTGTCCTCTTTCAGCTCAGATGCTGCTCAAAAACTCAACCTATTTGTTAGTTAAACACAAACCAATTGACGATTCCAACCTTCAACTGGCTGATCTCCCAAATTCCATAAACATGAGCTGATCCAAAATCCTGCCGCCCAATGTCCGAACTCTCACCAAGTCCCATTCGCTCATCTACCCAATGCTTGCTGTCATTGTTGCTATTTCATCTTTTAACTTCTTTCCAGCGTATTTCTTTGTAATATTAGCACTTGTGATAAGGCTGTCTTTCCTGTGAGTACTCTCTGATTTGCTTATCATCTTCACAGATACAGGGGGAAAACCGTAACCTGAATTTTCATATTAAACACTTGGAATCATTAGCGAGAGGAGATCTTGTGGTCCAGTGGGTAACATCCCCGCCACTGAGCTGGAAGCTCCGGGTTCGAGCCCAACTGCAGGACTTGATGGACAAGGAATGCAGCCAATGGATTGAGTGTCAACCTGTAAATCCTTTCAATGACAGGCGGTAAGAGTGGGTGAGGTTCCTGGTAAGACAGTTGGACCTTTCACCATCACTCTCCATCACACTACAGTGTGCTTGTTCAGGTGAATGTTGCCACAGCAACTCGGAATCCTTGGGGAGGGAGGGGGCGGGGTGGTTGATAGAGAGGAGGGGTGCGTGTGCAGTTGGCACAGTTGGCACACTTGGCTGGATGACTGGGTAGGTCAGATTGGTGACGAAAGCACAGAGTTCAATCCCTGATCTGTCTGGTGTGGACTCAGAGCCTGCCCCCTTGACCTGTCCGCAGTGGAGGTCAAGGCTATAGATTGGACACAAGAGAAATATGTATATTGTATGTATTCATTTGTGAAATGTTCTTTATTTCCAGTATCAATAGCATCATTAGATTGTATTTCGGCGCCTCATGTGTCCAATAGAAATAGCTGACTAGCTATTGGTGATATTAACCAAAGCACTCACAGCCATATCCACTCAGTTCAGTACAAAACATTACATTATATTTCCCACATTACAGCATTACACGGTTAAAGGACTGCATTGGTTGTAAACTGCACTGGGGTGTCTTCCAGAGCTCCGTAAGTGTGATTGGTTCTTCACAATACCCTCACGTACCATGCACTTCCAAGGTGGATATTTTCTGAACAGGTGCCTCCTGCCATTCTGTAACTGAGGGAACAAAGTGTTTCACAATGATCACTAAACACTGCTTCCGCTCTCAGAGGTCGGCCCTCAGGATCTCACAATCCCTGGTCTTGAAGCAGTCCACCCCCCAACACTCACACCATCGCTCACTCAATGCGTCCATCATCACACCACTCGCTCCAACTCCCCACAGCCACCCAGGAAGCAGACTTTCAGATTCTTCTTTTCACATCTCTGATAGTTCTGTAACTAATAAACCAACAGGACCGCCCAGTAAATAGAAAATACGTTTTCTTGACGCGCCTGTGGCCTTTCTCTCCTGGGATCTTTTTGTCTGTGTGAAGATAAATCTTCAATGCCTGGAAACTCCAGGTTAATCCTGGAGAGTTGGCAACCCTAACAGTCTCTCATTAGCAAAAATCTGTTTCCTACAATATGTAATTTATTAACTCATGGAGCAGTTAAAGAGCTTTTATACTTCAGGTATGAAGTCAAATGGCCAGGCCTATCAACATAAACATTCCTCCCTTCAATATTAATTCAATCACTTTGGCATGCAAGGGTCATTTGTTCCAGATGTGCTACAATGTTGACTTCGACTGCAGCTGTGATCCAATAATAGCCCCTGCCTGGCCATTCACCTCACATGGTCCACACACCTACCTGATACCACAGAAGCAGATGTCTCTTCCTTAGATTCCACTCACTCAGCCGATGGAAGTGATGAAAGTAACCTACATATGCGCAAGTCAACCTCTGGACAAAATGTAACTTTTGAATACAGCATCAACTTCAAACCTCTGTTCTCTTGTGAGTGAGTTGGTAAATTGACATACAATGTGTGTGTTAGAGAGTGTAACAAGCTCTCAGTACAATAGCCAGGACTAGCCTTGTTTATCTGAGCAATTGTGTAAAGGAATAGTTAAGAGTAGCCACAATAAATTATAGGATGTATAACAAACAACTCACTCAACCTCTACTTTCTGAAGCAAAAACTGCTACATTTTGTATCATCGATTGATAAATGTTTCATGAGATTCTGCAATACTTTAAGCTTTCATTCAACTGCCAACAAGATTTGGGGAGATAACGGGATTAAAGTCTCAACTCAACTACTACTCCCACATCCGTGAGTGTGTGAGTGTGGTTGTGAGCGTGTGTGTGAGTGAGTGAGAGAGAGAGTGTGTGCGTGTGTGAGAGTGTGTGTGAGTGTGTGTGTGAGTGTGTGTGTGAGAGTGCGAGTGAGAGTGTGAGTGAGAGTGTGAGAGTGAGAGTGTGAGTGAGAGGTGTGTGTGAGAGTGAGAGTGTGAGTGAGAGTGTGCGAGTGAGAGTGTGCGAGTGACAGTGAGAGTGTATGTGTGTGCGTATGTGTGTGTGAGTGAGTGAGTGTGTGAATGCTTGTTTGTGTGTGTGTGTCAGTGTGAGTGTAAGTGTGTATGTGTGTGTGTGCAAAGTATGTGAGTGTGTGTGTCTGAGTATGTGTTTGTGTGAGTGAGTGTGAGTATGTGTTTGTGTGAGCGCGAGAGCGTGAGAGAGTGCGTGTGTGTGAGAGTCTGTGAGTGTGTGTCAGGCTGGTGCATGTCTTGGAGAGGGACTTGCAGGTGGTGGTGTTCCCAGTTATCTGCGGCTCCTGTCCTTCCAGGAGTTTGAGATCCTTGGAAGGAGCTTTGGTGAGCTACGACTGTAGATATTACAAACCGCGTGAATGTGTGTCAGTGCTGAAGGGAGTGGAGGTACCAGTGAAGGAAGTGAAAGAGGGGGGGGGGACAGAGTGGGGGGGGAACAGAGTGGGGGGAGGGGGGGAACAGAGTGGGGGGAACAGAGTGGGGGGAGGGGGGGGGAAGATGGGGGGGACGGGGAGGGGGAAGAAGAGGGGGAAGAAGGGGTAGGGGGAAGGGGGGAAGGGGGAAGAGGGGGAAGGGGAAGGGGGAGAGGGAGGGGGGAGAGGGAGGGGGAAGAGGGAGGGGGAAGAGGGAGGGGGGAAGAGGGAGGGGGAAGAGGGAGGGGGGAGGTGGAAGGGGGAAGAGGGGAGGGGAGAGGAGGGGGAAGAGGGAGGGGAAGAGGGAGGGGGAGGGGGAGGGGGAAGAGGGAGGGGGAGGGGGAAGAGGGAGGGGGAAGAGGGGAGGGGGGAGGGGGAAGAGGGAGGGGGAAGAGGGAGGGGGGACGGGAGAAGCAGGGGAGAGGGAAAGAGGGGGAGGGGGAGGGGGAAGAGGGAGGGGGAGGGGGAAGAGGGAGGGGGAGG